>NC_048601.1:5444755-5704755 GCF_003668045.3 Cricetulus griseus
GGAAGCCACTTTTGCATTGGAAGGATTACCATTGACCACAAAATTGAAATGCTGGTATAAAGAATCCAGAGGTGGAGACTGGGGATCTCATTTTGTATTTTACCACATCTAATAGAGGTGGTAATAGGAAGCATACGTTCATGGCTAATCCTAATATCAGGTCACACCAGTGTGGGGGAAGTGTCCCATTGCAGCCATCACTCTGCTTACTAAGCCTTTCGGCACAGAAGCTGCAGGGCAAATACTCAGCTGCCAGGGTCAGCGTGGTGGGTTTGTTGTTGCTGGTGGCACACATCCTAACTGACAGGGGCCATGTGACGATCCTTGCTAATCGATTTTAATTCTCACCGTTGGCTTTTCTTGGTTGTCCTGGGGATCCGATGAAAGAGCCAAACCCATGAAACAGTGTCAGAATAACGCACACAGTGGAGAGTCTCTGTGTTTCCAGGATCACCCCTATTCTAAAGAGACAAATCTTGCGTCACTTCCTCAAGGATGCTAAAGAGCTGCTGAGTGTGTGGCACTCTCATGTCCTCAGTGAGTGACAGGAAAATCACTCCAAATTCAAACCTGGTCTACAAAGCAAGTCTCAGGACAGCCAAAGCTACACAGTGAAATCCCGTTTCAAAAAAAAGGAAATAAAAAAAATCAATAAATGATTTTCACAGATCTCTTTGGGTAAGATCGTTTTTCTGAAGCAGGGCAACCCTGTCACATGGTTAAAACCTTGCAAATAAGATGCAGAAACATCACTGTAGCATCCATGTTACTTCATGTATTGTCCATCTTCACATCCGACGTGACTTGGGAGCTTCCCCTTGCCTGTCAGCACATTTCCAATTATGTTCCTCAGTTTCCCTTGCTTCGAAAGAATGGAGCTGTTTCAGGTACGTGGCGTGTATGGTTGAGCCATGAACCACTTTCTTTTCATCTCTGAGAGTTATTAAAAATGGCATGGAAATGCTATTTACACTTCAGGAGGAATGAATGCTGCTCATGAAAATGATTCCCATATAATTCTCATAGCACTGTCAAGATGTTCTCTGTCTTTCTGGCTGTTTGAAATCCCGGAGATCTCGGTGTGGCACAGAAGCAGAGCACAGGACTGACATTGGGTTGCCATGTGTGGTTTGTGGCTACAGGATGATGTTACACTGCTGTGATAATTACACAATCTCATGAGAGCATGGCCATGAGCATTTACTGGCATGATACATGGAAAGTACACCAGGGCCTGCATTTTCATGAGACAATAATAAAAGAGGTTTAAAATGAAACTACATGGATTTAAACATACCAGCTTAACTAAGTTTTGCTTTAGTTTTTGCAAATGTTGATGCTGTTGAAATATCCTAAAGACAGCAGCAATTTTACATACTTACTGGGTGCATGTGTTTGTGTATACATACATATGCTTATACATACACATATATATATTTATGTGTATTTACAAACTAATAAACCAATAATCCTCTCTGCTGTATTATTTTGTGAATTCTGATGATCATTTATATTTGTATTTTAGTAAATATTTATTCATTCTGTGACAATATTAACAAATGTCAAAAGAGAGCTAAGGGTATGGTTCAGTCATAACATACTTGCTGGTGACAGACGTTCAGTCCTCAGAAGCACAGGAAAAGCCAGGCATGGTGATGCTCCCTGCAATCCCAGAACCGGGGAGGTGAAGCAGGTGATCTCTGCTTTGCTGGCCAGCCAGTCTATCCTAGTCAGGCAAACTGCAGGGACCTTGTCTCAAAAGGAATGGGGACATCACTGAGTAACAACAATGGAAAAAGGAAGAGAAAAGATACCTGAGATTCACTTTCGCAACACACACACATACACTACACACACATACACTCTCTCTCTCTCTCTCTCTCTCTCTCTCTCTCTCTCTCTCTCTCTCTCTCTCTCACACACACACACACACACACACACAGGAGCATATAGGTACACACACAAACTACTAAAAAAAAACAAACAAATTGGTAAGAAGACATGAGCATATGTGGTATTTATCCAAACCTTATCTTAATTAGTTAAATTACATAAAAATGTTAATTGTAGGTTGAATTATCTTTTATGACCTCTTATATAAGGTTTTTATATTGGAGTATGGTCTTAGGCCTCTAAATTACTTTAGCTACTAGTCAAGGAAGCTGGGCCTACAGCTGTATCAAATACGAAGGAAATAACCATTTGCTGCCTGTCATGTCACTTCAAATCTGAGAAGAGTTCAGGTGGTATTATTGTTGCTTTTATAATGTCTCTACAATAGAAAGATCACTGGAGGAAAGTGCAGGCAGGGGAGTGGGGGAGCAGTTCAGCAGGAAAAGTGGGTGCTGCTCTCTCGGAGGACCTGAGTTCTGACCCCTGCCTGTACAGCAGGAGGCTCACATCATCTGTACCTGTAGCTCCAGAGTAGAGGACACCTTGCTGTAGTCTCCATGGGCACTGCACAGCATGCCCCCCATCAATAAAAATGAATTGAAAAAGAAAACATGGGCGTCCTGATGTTTTATCAGTACAATTTGATAACTATTTGTTTACCAAATTCATAACTTAAAAAAATTAATTTAGTCACCATTTATGGAAAAGTCATGGAGAGACTCCTCATTCTTAACCTAGCGTGTGAAAAGTAGAATTGTTTAAGGAAATTCCACAGACTATGTTAATCTGATACCCATAATAGATACCCACAAATTGCCATGGCAACTGTGAGGAGAAAAAGACTGAAGGTTGAGATCCAGAGGTCCAAAGGGCTGTAGAGCGCTTGGCATCGGAGCAGAGTGGAGAGGACATCCACAAGAATAATGGCACACAGTAAGAACGGCTTGGTGTGGAGGCAGGAAAGGCAGGAACTTACCCTGACTGAGATGGGCTGGAAAACACCTTGAGCTAGAAGTGAGTAGCTTGGAAGGCTGCCCCTCTGTAGGTCTGGGGCAAGGACTGAGCCTTTGATCTTAGGGGAGAGCTGGGGTCATGGGATCTAGGGTCACAGGATCTAGGATCATGCATTTCTTGATGTAGTGCCCCTCAGGACTTCAGGGCTTCCAGCAGTGCACATCTCTCCCCTGCTGTAGAACGTCTTGGGGTTCAATGATGTACATTTAGTTAGAACTCAATTTCAACTTCTACCGGTTTATGGTAATACTTAACGGGCTGTTTTGTCAGTTCCCACCTGTCCCCTAGCCTATAACCACTGTAGATTTCTTTTTTATAGTTTATTTATTAATTTATGTTAGTACATCAAGAACATCAATCAATATCTCATTATCTTTTGAGATACTAACCTCGATGGAGTAGGAAGAGTGGCATATTTCCCTCCGTAACTTCCACACAACCTCTCCTGTCCCTCGAAAGCACGGATTTGAGCATTTTCTACCCACAAGCTTGTGAGCATGTAACTAAAACACTCATCTGTCTTCATTCCCCATGCCATGCACAATATCAGTGTCCCAGAAGGACTTATCAAGTTATATCAGATGTTAAAGCTTGCTATGAATTAGATAGATGCTGCATGTCGTTAGTGCGCCATGTATGTGACAGATGTTTCCCGAGGATGCAATGGACACCGTGCTTCCAGGATCTCACTTTCTCTGTGGTTCCTTCATCTCATATCTGCTTTCCACTACAACTATGTGTGCAGAACAAATATAGGAAATCAGAGAGAGAGAGAGAGAGAGAGAGAGAGAGAGAGAGAGAGAGAGAGAGAGAGATTTGTAAATCACAATGACCATGAGTGCAAATGGACTTCCTGTTCCCATCTTTGTATTCATACAAATAGAAGGATTTCTTTTGTTATAAAATTCTAGGTTTATTTTGTGGTCTGTCCTCTCTGCATTTAAGAGGAAAGAGGTCTATAGGCTGTGTGTGTAGATTGAATTTCAAAAGCACCTCAGTAATATTTTGCATGCTGAATGATAGATTGGTAATAAATGTCGGAGTGCATTAGATATTCTTTCTTTGCTGTTGTTTTCTTTCTTTTCTCTTCGTTTTCTTTTTTAATCAAGCCTAACAGGAAGCTATGCTGGCAACCACCACATTGGGTGGAATTCAAGAGGAGGTATTCTAGGGGCCAGAACAAAGGTCCCTTTTGGTCTTTTATTTTAAAGAGCCACACACTCACTTGCTTCCTGTCTGACAAAACTGAGAACCCAGGAGAAATTTGTTCAGTGTTTTCAGTAGTCCATCTTTAAGTGGTGTAGGCTCCAATCGCTTTTTATTCTTTGAAACAATTCCTATAGGCTCCAGAGTTAGTGATTGCCGTTTTGGATAGAGTAAGGGAGTTTTACTTTGGAAAAAAAAATTAGTAATGGAGTTGAGGGAGGGAAAGACAGAACAGCTTTTCTCGCTTCCGGTTTGGATCTTGCTAGTGGCTCTGCCGCTTTGCCTGCAGCGATGGGTATTGCCAGAACTCGGGAAAAACAAAGCTAAAATGGCAACATCTCCTAGGAAAATCTGTAAGACTGTAGGAAGGCTGGGCGGCAGTGGGGAGCGTGAGCTGGGGAGCAGATGCCTTTGGTCTGAGTTGCAGTCCTTACAGTCTGTTTGCTTTCTTGCTTTGAAATATTTTTTGTTTCTACCTCCTTGGTTTACAGAGAGCTGGGAGGCTCGTTTTTGTTGTTGTTTTGAAATGTAAGTTTGCCAACAAGTGAAACAGAAAATAACTGCTGTGACAGACATGTCCCCTAAGACCTTTGCTTCTAAAGGAAGCGCCTCTGTTTCTTGTCTAAAAACAGAGGACCCAACACTAGAATACTAATTTTTTTTCAGTCTGTGGCGTAATATGAAAATGTAAAATTGTGTCTTTGGACTTCTATTTTTTTAAGGCCATATCAACTTTGAGGTCTCAGAGAAATAGTTTCTTTTTTTGCTTCCGTAATTTGCTTTTTTTTTTCTTTCCCTTCTTTTTCTTTTTTTTTTTTTTTTTAATTCCTAGGGCAGGCATTGTGCAAGGGTTGAACAGCTGCTTTGAATTCTACTTATGAACGGAAATTTGAGGTTTCTAAAATGCCCTTATTTAATCATGATCAGCCCTCTCTGATTGACTCTCTGCTCCTGGTGATTATTTTATACGTCTTTATTAGGCTTCTCTGGCAGCCCAGAGCCTATTTTAACCTAGGCTTGCTTTGAAAGAATATAGTAAGGAGAAGGATTGGGTATCGGAGCTGTCTCTTAACTACACAAATGAAATCACTGTTGGAGATCATCAGAATTGCAACATAGTAAGTGTTTTGTATATTGGACACCCAGTCCACACAAGAAATGCAGAAAGCATAGGGTCTGTGACCTCAAACCTGCTCCTAGCCTTGTTAGGCAACATTTATGGAAGGTACCCTCCTGAAGAGGATGCTTTTACTCTGAACTGTGCTGAGTTGGTATTTGATGCCCTTAAACACAGTGACTGCTTGGGAGGGGGTGAAGCTGAGCTATTGCTCAGTTGGGAGAGTAGTTACCTAGCTTTCCCCAGAGTCTCTCTTCCATCTGCCTCAACACATGAAACTCATGTGTGCAGGCCGGCAAGCCCAGCACTGGGGGGGGGGGGGCGGGGGGGGGGAGGGAAACAGGAGGACCTGAAGTTCAAGGTCATCCTTGGCTACACAGTGATGTGAAGTCAGCCTGAGATATAGGAGAGCCAGTTTCAAAAAAAAAAATTCAAATGAAACAATAAATTTATTATGGAAAATTTGGCAGTAGATATCACTTTCCAGAGCTGTGTCCTAGCTGATTTCTAATGTAGGACTTAGTTTAGGGCACACACATCTTGTGGGAGGCCGCTCCAGGACTGGCCAGTACTTTTTCTGCTCTTTCTTCTTTCTGCTCTTCCTGAGATATGTAGAAATAGCATCAGGGACTCTGATTCTAACACAGCCTGCTGGGAGGGAAGCTACACATACTCATTTTGGACCTAGGGCAGAAGAGGGAGAGCCAGAGCCAGAGGAGAGCTGTCTGGATCCATGTGGGGGCCTGAGTCTGAAGAACCCTCCTGTTACTCCCGTAGAGCACACTATCTAGGTGTCAGGGAACCTTCAATTCTCTAAGAGACCATGATAAATTTTGTTGCTTAAGTGAAGTACATTGAGGGATGTTGCTAAATAAAATGCAAACTTCTGAAAATTAGGAAACCACATTGCAACTAAACTAAAACTAAATGGCAAGCCATTAAAAACATTTATTTCCATTTATGTCTTTGTATTGTGTGTGACACACACACACACACACACACACACACACACGGTCCTTTATGAACGTTAAACAGGTACTCTGCAAATGAGCTGAGCTAACAGACTAATGAATAGATTAAATATTTTTTGATCCAGCAAAGAGGATCAAACTATTTGGGATAAGCAAACCTGCCCTAAGTGAAGCGACTGTTGGTAGAAAGTACCATTGTAGCTTGCTCTGACACCTGATACCCAGCCCTGCTGCTCAGTCTACTAATCATGTCCATATGGTTGTCTGGGACCATCTTTGTGGCCAGTATACAAATGACACAAACCTCAACAGCTTGAGCAGTTTTGATCCCTAGTGACATTTTCTAAACTGTCGTCCTCATTCTCAAGGAACACAAGTTCTTTTCCAGAAGACTTGGCATTTCTTTCTTTTTTATTTATTCATTTATTACTTTTTTTTTTTGCTAGGTTTGTTTTCTGTGGAACACAGCTCTGCCTTCCAGACAGGGTGTGAATATGTGCAAGAGAGTTGGTGAAAACCATGGGCTCTGACCTCTTAGTCACTGGGCGGAGGACTTCAAGGAGGTCCTTTCCCTCTATCCCTCGGTTTCTCCAGTTCTGAGCAATGGGTGAAGTGCCTCTCTGATGGATTGTCACAAGACTAGAGCAGACAAATAGGGAGGAAATGACAGGACTGCCTCGTGTGTTATGTTAGACTCTGTGTCAGAAGCTGTATATTTTTCCTACCACATTTAAATAAAGAATTACAGATAAAAGAACCACAAATGCTGCCATTTGCTGGAGTGCGCTGTGACTATTCCGTTGTGGGCATGGAATTGCTAGGGTGCCTTTGGCTGTTTATGGATTTTCTTTTGATTATACTAACATTCAGAAATAGGGAAATTGTTCATAAATAATCTAGAGGTTTGGATTTTCCTAATAATTGTATGGGTTGGCTACCTTAGACCAACAGCTAGCTATGAAAGCCATCAAGTCATGTGACGTCACAAGAGTGCATCCATCCATCAGGGGCATTTTGGGTGTCCACTGTCTTCCTGACATCTGTGCCTCCATATAACGCAGGTAGCTGCTGCCACGCTTGCCTGTGCCCTCTGCTGTCATCTGTCCAGGAGCGTAGGGGGTGGGCTTCTGTGACGTCTCACTAGATCTGCTGGATGTTTTAATAAAATACACCATTTTAGAGAACATTTCTTGTTTTTTTTTTTTTTTTTTTTTTTTTTCTACGTAAGTCCCTGAAATAGAGGCAGGTAAAATATTTTTTTTAAATAATCAATCAAATGTAGCAGATGTTCGAAATAAGCCAAGTGTCTGACTAGCAGATGAAGGGCCAGTTATTACCTGAAAGGAATTGGCTAGGTCAGAACATTTTTATTACATTTATCTGTTTATTTGTATATATGTGTGAGCTCGTGCACACACACACACACACACACACACACACACACACACACACACACGCATGCACGCACACACGCATACTGGGGCAATTATGTGGAAGCCAGCTCCTGGAAGTTGGATCTTGTCTTTTATCATGTGGGTCCCAGTAGCTGCTGTTCTGGGATTAAACTCATCTCATTGGCCCCTTGGCTGATTTTTAAAGTCATTTTAGGAGACCCAGGATGTGATGCTTGGTAGAGTGAGGTGTAAATGGGAACTTACAGCTTCCTACCATTGGTGGCCTTCAGTGGAGGGAAAGGAAGGTCTCTGCCACTCCACGTTCTTGTTACCCCACTTTGGAATTCTCAGAAGCCATTTGGAAGAAAGAGGCAGGTTCATCTCTGTGCATTTAACGCCTGTCTATGTGGTGAGTTCTAGGCCAGCCAGAGCTACACGGCGAGACCCTGTCTAAAAAAAAAAGGTGTAAAGTAAGGTTATAAATTTCTAGTCTATCCCTATTCTTAGTATGTACCCCTATTTAATGTATGTAAATCTATTGCCAACTTTTGGAGCTCCATGTTTAAAACTGAAGGATTATACACTGTCAATTATTTAACATTTGTATCATCAGCTGCCGTATCGTGGAGTGTCTGTAATTATATAGTACACGTGCAGTCAGTTGGTTCTCATGAGCCTTCATTATAGTTACATTAAAAGTTCCACTCAACATCACTTCCCGTGCCCACCTCAGACCGTTAAACGTCTCAATGATGAAGTTGTATTAGTCACCACAGCGTGCCAGGTTGGTTCAGTTATGTCAATCATCCTAACATCTGACATCATAGAAACACTGAGAAGTCTGCTGTAGTGGAACAAAGGGGGAATAGTTGCAGGAAAAAGACCTGTGATCAACTAGGTGGCCTTTGGGGATGAAGGTAGGAACCCTGTACACAGCACTTCCATGGACATCTGTCTGGAATCGAGATTCTCAAGTCATACAGCACCCATCACCACCCTCTCTTAACCGGCTCGACTCAATCTGTTGTCGAGGGGATGGCATTGGAGTTATCTGTAGAAACACTAATCCCCATAAAATAGGGCATCTGACACAGAGTAGGCGCTTAGTGAACAGTTTGGTTTCTGTTTTGAGGATAAAGAGCATAGTGACTCCAGGAACTGTCTCAGTCTGTACAGAGGCTGTGTGCTGTAGACATCACTGAAGATACTTGAACAAAGTTTGAACAGTGGTTTCATTTGGGGCAGGTGGAGGGTGTCTAAAAATCCCTGATAGGAATTTCCTAAGAAGACCTCTTCAGACAAATGGGTAAAAATGTTTAAAAATGTGAGTCGTGCTAAAATACATGCCCATTGTACTTAATTGGGGATTCTAATAATATAATCCTGATAGCACTGTCACCAACAATGGCTCTGTTGATTACTTGTTATAAAACATACATTACCCCATTTGCAGCTCAAAGAGTATTTCCACACATAGAAGTATTAATTCTACTTAGATGGCAGTTATTAACTTGATCTTATATTTACACACATTACTTCCAAAATATGAGTGAGGGTTTCCATTTCTTAGGGGTCCACTGACTGCAATGCTTATTTACTTCTGAATAGCTTCTGAATACCCCATGAGTAGGGGATCTAGACCACAGGCAGGTAATTGGTGACTTTGAAACTAACTTGCTGTCTCTGCAGTTTGAAGTAGGTGTTACTTCAGTCTGCTCTATTTTTTTGTGATAGCCATAAACATCTCCCTGGTACCTGTGCATTTATTGATGTACTCTGGCCTAATTGCTGACAGAACATTCTAGCTCAAAAGTTGGCTCTTGGAGTGTGTACTGAATATTTTATGTCCACTTGACACAAGCTAAAGAGGAGGAAAACACACTAAGAAAATACCTCTATAAAATCAGTTTAGGCCTTAATTAGTGATTGAGGGAGGAGAGCCCAGTCCATTGTGGGCAGGGTCATCCCTGGACTGATGGTCCTGGGTTCTACAAGAAAGTGGAAGCAAGCCAGTATGTAGCCCTCCTGCGTGGCCTCTGCGTCAGCTCCAGCCTCTAGGTTCCTGCCCTGTTTGAGTTCCTGTTCTGACTTTCTTTGATGATGAACAGTGATGTGGAAGTGTAAGCCAAATAAACCCTGTCTTATCCAAGTTGCTGTGGTCATGGTGTTTCATCCCAGCAATGATATCTCTGACTAGGACAGAGTGTTTACAGGATATATTCCTTTGTTTTGAAACAAACATTTTTAAAGTAAG
Source organism: Cricetulus griseus (assembly GCF_003668045.3). Classification (NCBI taxonomy): domain Eukaryota; kingdom Metazoa; phylum Chordata; class Mammalia; order Rodentia; family Cricetidae; genus Cricetulus; species Cricetulus griseus. The sequence goes on from NC_048601.1 coordinate 5,454,605, forward strand.
CAGCCTGGGTATTTAGGAATGGCTGTGGCCAGGATCAGTGATAACTCATAGGGAAGCCAAGAATTGGTTCATATCCAGTTCTTTTCTGGAGTTCAGTAGTGGTGGTATTGAACTGAGAATTCTAATTCTTAGTTTCTTTCACAAAAAATTCTTATGATTTTTGTGGATTGAGTTTACTAGACAATGCACACACACACACACACACACACACACACACACACACACACACACACACACCTATATATATATATATATATATATATATATATATATATATATATTTTAAGCTTCAACATCAATGTTCTCAGAGCCCTTCAAAGCTGAAGGAACAGCTTGAACAGCTTGTGGCATCTCTTTTATATACTCCCATTAGACAGAATTACTGGGCAGAAGAGCCTCGCTCTGCATTTGTGAAAGCGGGGGGGGGGGTGCTCTAGTACTTCGGTAGAAACTGAAATCCCACCTTAGTTCTTCTTGTTGAAGCTAGGTTGAGTTGAGGACCTAGAATGTTATTTACTTATGTCCTACGCCTCGGTCACTCACCTTTCCCGTGTGTGTCACTCAGAAATCAGCCACATACCATGTGTTCTAAGGCTTTTCATTTTTTCACTCAGAAGTGAAAATTTTGGTGTGGAAATGTTAAAGTAACTCTTGACTCTTTTTCTAAGGGTCGATTCTATTAAACACAGATCGCTTGTCATAGCTAATTAGAATATTCATCTCCTGTCCTGCACTGTGCCTTACTGCTGAGCATCTTAAATGAGATTCACTCCAGTTTAATTCCAAAGAACAGCACTGATAATAGCAGACAGCATTTAATAATTATGGCTAGTGCTTGGCATGGTGCTGGGTGCATTTATAGGCACGCAGACCCCTCAAAGTGAGCAGACTGGAGTCTCTGTGTTGTCTATAGTGGGAGACATTTTAGGGAGGTTAGGAAAGTGTCCATGTTGCATGATGGGCTAACCTAGGACTCTGCCTGAATTGGGGCTATTCTAGCACGTTCTCTGAAATGACCCTCAGCCATCAGGCTCAGTAATTTTGTCCAGCATTAGATCTGAGGACGGATACTGGAGTGACTAACAGTGTGGAGTTGATGGTTTCATAGTGAACCCCTGTGGTTTGGCCTAGTGCCCTGTGACAAGCCTCCATAACTGGAGTGCAGACCCTAAATGGAAAGGTTTTCTGTACTGAAATCTTTAACCTTCAGGTAGCTTTATGTTAAGTTAGAGGGACACTTAAGATTAAGTTAATGACTTGTAAGGATTTTTTAAAACAATGCATTCAATTAGGAAGGAGACTATTAATGGACTGCAATTTAGGTCCTTGGAACTGAATAAGCTCTGTTTGATGTTCATGCTTACATATTGTGAAGCTACTGTTGCTCTCCCATTGTCGACGCCTGTTATATTATCATTCTTTTCTTTCTTCTGCGCTCTGATAAAGTTAAACTATTTTCAAAAAATAAAACTGGAAATACAGACCTCAAGAAAACCCCAAACCTAAATTAGTTGAAAGTTTCTCTTGTTCAGGGAAATCACTGTTCTTGAATTAAGTCTGTGTTGAATTGCCCTAAATGAATTCAGACCACCCTGATGAGGGCAAAGATCATGTAATACATCCTGGGCTATTAATATTTGAGGGTCACGTGATAGAAAGGTGTTTGTAAACAAGTTACTTTGAACACCTTCATCTTATCTGCCCCCTTCCCTTTTTGAATCTGAGAAATAACTTGTGGTTTGATTATATAGCTGGCATCAGCAATAATTATAAAAATTCATGAGGGATGGGGCTGAAGATGGGGCCTATCTATTCACCCATAACAATAATTGTAGATATGAAGGCAGAAGTCACTGGCAAAGGTTATGATTTGCCTAGAAGTTACTCAACTTCATAAAAGATGGGCTGAGGTAAAGAAAGGAATCTGGGCTCTGACTTCTGCAGGGTGAAGTTTCTGGCTGTGAGAAAATAAACCTCATTTAAGGAGGACATTAGTAAGAGTTAGGGTTAGAATTTGGTGACCTCCGTGAGGTCATGTCAGAGAGCATGAGAGTTGCAATGAGATAACCTATGCTTTTGTTGATAACTACCATCAACTGTCATTGTTACAAAACTTGCATGCAAACCAAGTACATAGAAAGTAACCTAATGGCACAGGTAAAAGGAAAACATTTACTCCATGGAGATTTAACTGCAGTGCCCACCTTGCAAAGCTTGCACTGAAATGACTGTAACAGAAATAGGTACATTCTAATTCGTAGGTGGGGATTTCAGTTCTGGTTTTGTTTTGAGGTAGAATCTGCAGCCCGGCTTAGCTGTGAACTCATGGCTCTAGGCTTATAGGTTCTCAGCACCACTAGAACAACCATGCATGAGGCATGCATTTAAGTTCCCTTATGAAGAATTGTTCTTTATGTCATTTGTAATTGGTAGTGAAGATGTAATGATCTGGTAAATACCCTCACCCCGGGTAAGCACAACCCGGGGATGCCTGGGTCCCCAGCCCATATGCACTGTTTATTTTCCACCTATGCATATCTGTCCTATGGTTTAATTAATAAACTACACAGTGGGAGATTAATGACAGTCATCCACCATAGCAGAATAATTTAAACAGAACCAAGCAGATTAGGGGACTATGGCCTGTCTCTTTCTCAGAGTCCATAGTCTTCACTTCTCCTTCCTGTCGGGATGATGTAGCATGGTCCAGGTGGATGAGTTGAGATGGAGACGGGACTGTGACATTGTAGTAGGTGATTGCACTGTGACATTGCATTGAGAGACTGGATAAAGCCTACTTGAACATGATGCTGAATGGATAACTTGCGGGTGGTGTACACACTATGGACATGCTGCACAGGGGGAGGATTCACACCATGGACATGCTGCACAGAGGTGGATTCACTCCATGAACATGCTGCACAGGGGGAGGAGTCACACCATGAACATGCTGCACAGAGATGGATTCACACCATGAACATGCTGCACAGGGGTGGATTCACACCATGAACATGCTTCACAGGGGAGGATTCACACCATGAACATGCTGCACAGGGCAGGATTCACACCATGAACATGCTACACAGGGCAGGATTCACACCATGAACATGCTGCACAGGGGTGGATTCACACCATGAACATGTTCACAGAGGGAGGATTCACACCATGAACATGCTATATGGAGGGAGGATTCACACCATGAACATGCTGCACAGAGGGAGGATTCACACCACGAACATGTTCACAGAGGGAGGATTCACACCATGAACATGCTATATGGAGGGAGGATTCACACCATGAACATGCTGCACAGAGGGAGGATTCACACCACGAACATGTTCACAGAGGGAGGATTCACACCATGAACATGCTATATGGAGGGAGGATTCACACCATGAATATGCTGCACAGGGCAGGATTCACATCGGAGGCTCTGGATAAATCAAGAGAAACTTCTCCAAATGACTCAGAGCAGCACATTGTCTTACACTTTCAAATTGCTTATTTCTGGACTTTTCCATTTAATATTTTGAAACTGTGGTTGATGGTGTGTAACTCAAAACTGAAACGGAAAGCTAAATGCATGCTAGGAGGCACTAGTGTGTTATAGAGCCAGGTCTAACTTTGAATTCTAACCCCGCCACTTTCTAACCAGGAGAATTTACTCAGCCTGTGTAATGTCCCTAGTTCTCTTTGTGTAGGTAAAGTGAATAAATAAATAAATAAATAAATAAATAAATAAATAAATAAATAAATAAAATTCACTGTATACCGGCGAATACAGTACATTTAAAGCAGCATTTAAAAAGACTATTTGATTGAAATATAATTGAAATGTTACAGAGTGTACATACTCACTCTATAGTTTATAAAGATACAACCCCTCATATCTGTAATTGTGCTTGCATAAGCACAGTCTAAACTTACAGCATTCATTCCTCTTGATGACATCTTGTACCCATTAGCAAACATTCACCCCTCTGTGTCATTCCTCCTCCTTCTGGCCAAGCACTACTGTTCTTCTCTGTTATATAAACTCACTTATTCTGGACGTTTCACATAAGTCAAGTACACATTTGCGTCTTTGTCACCTGATTCTATTGCATAACACAGTTACATAGCACAGTGTTTTATAGCACCCATCGCGCGTCATTCCTGTTACAAAATAATATTCTATGTGCGTATATCACATTTTCCTTGACCATTTATCATCTGATTGATACTTGGGTTGTTTCCATGTTTTTGGCTACTCTAGATGATGCTGTTGAATGCCTTTGTTGACTACTTGGAAGTGGGCATGTAGGCACAGTTCTCACGATTGTTTTCCTGAGAAGGGAACCCCTTGTTTGTGTGGTGTCTTAGTGTTAGCTTAAATTTTCAAATTATTAATATTCTGTGTTTTGAAACATTTTATAAATGGCAGCTGGTTTATTCGCACATGTGCCTGGAGGGTCAGTGATAAATAAAGGGAAGGTGGGAAGATTGTCATGGCACAGAAGTTAAGTTTCCAGGTAATTGTTCCCTTTGAAATGGGGTGTCCTCCTTCCTGTGGACATTGTTGCTCTGTATTCCGTTTCTGCGTGGGAATTTGGATATAGTGTTGGCAAGTATAGTTTTGTTTTATGTTTTTAACACACCAAGTCCTGAAGCTAATTCCCCACTTACTCCTAAAGGAGTCTCCCACATGAAACAAGTAGGAACGTGAGTATTGTCCACACCAGCCATGGAGATGGGAGACCGAGGCAGCAGCCTGTAAGAGTGTGGCCGAGCGTTCCCTCTAAGGAAGCTATTTTCCATGACAAGGATCCATGTTGTGTTGAATAGGCCTGTAGACAGAGGGACAAAGCAACGAAGCCCCACCCCATTTGAAAAAGAATAATCCCTTTAGCTTCCTCTATGAACAGTGTTGCTGCTCGGGCTGGCTGTGGATGAGGGATTTAATAATGTTCAAATATTTGTTCTAACCTCAAAGGACACCCCAAAACAGAACCAACTTTGCATATGATACACCTCTGACCTTACATGGCTGGTGGCTTTTACCCAGGGATTTCCTTGGTTATTTAATATGTTTGGCTGACCCTTCAACCAATGCAGTTACAGTAGCAATCTTGGTAGGAATATGACTCTGATCATCTACAAATAATGTCAGCCTAGTATGCAAGAATAGCAAACTTGAGAGTAGGAAGTACATCTCGGAGTCCCAGGTCAATCATCTTTAGGGTTTAATGTTTTGGACACATGAGGGTTAGGATTGTGAGAGGGATAATCAGCTCCAGGGAAAAGTTCCTTCCTATTACAGTCTCGGCTGACAGTTGGTAGACTCAAGATTGCCCATCAACAAACTCATCTCCACATATGTATCCTACAAGAATTACTTCTATGTCTTCATTCAATTTACCAATTATTCATGTTTGTATTTTCAAGTATAATGTACCAGAGTCTAAAGTCTTTCAGCTTAAATAATTATTTGAAGTCAAGAGTGGGTTGTTCAGCCTTAAAAAACAGTGGTGAGGTGGTAGGGGAAACAGATTTTTAAGGAGTTGAGTTGATCATCTGTCCACAAACTTGCCAGCAGCAACAAAACAAAACAAGAAAATAAAAGGAGCAAAGACAGGGAGGGCAGGGTGGGGAAGGTTGAGGAGGACTCTGGCCCTCTTGGAATACAAAGGTCTTTCAGTTGTGGGGGACTGGAATGGGGAGTTTGGATAGTGGAAAAAAAATGTTCGCCATGTGGTAAGAAGGTTGGGGGAGCACTGGGTGATTACTTTTCTCCTTCAAGGCTCCTTTATCCTCATAAGTTCCGACAGTGGTCAGCATGTCAGACAGCCCTCCCTGTTTTATCCATCCCTTAACTGTGTTCTTTGGTTTATACAGCTGGGCCTTTGTTCAGCTGTGGGGGGGGGGCAGTGGAGAAGGGAGGGGATGGCAGACACAGCCCTATAAAGTCACAAATGGTCAACCCTGTCCTGAAAGCACAAAATTCCAGCATTTGGGTTGACACATATTAGTTTTTACATATTTGTAAAGAGAACACCTTTGTGTGCGTGCGTGTGTGTGTGTGTGTGTGTGTGTGTGTGTGTGTGTGTTTGTGTGTTTGTGTGTGTGTGTGTGTGGTCGATTGTGGTATTGTGTGGAAATGTGGATGAATACATGGGTTGATGAGTAAATTTTTTTGTTGACTGTATTTTAGCAACTAATAAGAACAAACTTAGTGATGTCACCATCTAAATTACAGTCTAGCATAGCAAAGTCTCTTGGAGTGGCAGTATTTTGGGGAATATTCAAAAGTAGATGTGCTTGGCCACAGAACAAATGTGGAACACAGGACACAGGGAAGTGTTTGCTTCAGACGATCTCTGTGACACTCTCGAAACATGAGCTGAAGTGAGTTTGGCAGTAAGCTCCCCGTTAGTCTTCCATGTAAGCAGATCTTCCACCAGCCTCTTTCTGTGTGTTTTTACACCCCCAAATATAATAAAATACCAATGGCTTTTTTTCTCTATAGTGTATGCCACACTCTTTGGGTGTGATAGTTTCTTCAGTTAATAACTCCATAGTTCTTTCACATTTACAGTAAAGAGCTAGGATCCCTAAGTTTATACAGTAGCTTATACCTCCACCGCCTCTCTCACTGTGTGTGTATGTGTGTGTGTGTGTGTGTGTGTGTGTGTGTGTGTGTGTGTTTCTAAAAACAACAGGAATGTGTTAAACCAAGAAAGAATAATGAGAGAAAAAGATAAATACTCAAGACATAAAATGAGTTTGGAGGTCATGCTTGGAAAATAACAAAGCTTATGGATTTAATTCTTATTCATCCAAGCAAAGGGATGTTCGCATGATAGGGGCCAATGGACAGGCCCGGCCTCCTTGTGACACCAGCCATAGCTGCACCCTACTGTTTTGGAGTTTGAGTTGATCGATGGATGCGTTCTTGGCTTTGCGTACTTTAGAAACTGTCATGTCAAAGCCTTCCCCTCAGATTTTCTGGGCAGCTCAGAAAGCCGTCCTCTCTCAACAGTAGCTGTTGTCCCGGGGAAGACCTGCGCCCTGTATATTTGTTCACTGCTGTGTGTTTTGAATATAACACAAACATTTGCACTTTGTTCATTGTTTCTTTTCCCCCTTTAGTTGCATTAGACACAGCCTGTAACCAATTCTGTGTGGGCTTGGACAGAAAAGAGTATGGCTTTCAAACCGCCCGCCATCAGCAAAGCCAGGACACCTCCTGTCAGGGATACTTGGATTTGAAAGAGGGTAGGGCTCCCAAAATTTCTCTCCATTGGGCTATCTAGTGGACGTTTTTTGAAAACTATAATCCCTTTCTTATTTCTGCTGTGGGGTTGTTCTCTAGAGGGTTGCTTTCGACAGCTTAACTTGCTGGCTTTCACACTGACCTTCGAAAACAAAAGGAATTAAAACTAGACTGGCTACTTAATTATTTTTGTCATCATTATTAGATCCTTAATAAATTAAACACACCAACAGATTTGATTTCAAGGCATATGCCACAATCAGAATAAGTCACTTTTGATTATAGAACAAGTTGCTATTTATTTAGACTTAGCCAGCCATGTGAGAGGGTCACGGCTCAGCCAACAGGAGTGAAGACTCCCTTAAGGAAGCCTAGATAAGGAGTCTGGAAGGACCTCAGGAATAAGTACTAAGAAGGTTATTATGAAAGACAAATTTATGTTTTTTTATTTCCAGTGTTTCTATTGCAGTTTGGTGACATCCCAAAAGGTCAACATGACTTAATCATTACAACAAGTGAAATGGTATTTATGCAGAGGACTCATGCCACCAAACCTAAGTAGAGACTTCTAGCCCAGGTCCATCATTTGCATATGCCCTTCATGAAAACAGTGATGTTCATCAATGGAAACCCATCTCCACTGAAGACGGTGATGCCAAGGAAGAGTGGAAAGGCCCCAGCATGTGGAATGGGAGCATAGGTGGACATAATCATACTGCTTTGAAATCGCTGAGGAAACCACACGCACCATTAGGAGAGCTGTGTTGCTCTTGGGGTCGAAATGGTTAGCTGTTACATGCATAGCCTGCGCCTTTCACATTCATAGGTTAATAGCCACCTGTTATGTGTCTACACTGTGACTTTCAGATTTATAGGTTAGCAAATAGGGAGGTAGTTTAGGATAGCATGGTCAGTGAGAACAATTAGCATGTGATTTTAAGTATATAAAATGAGATGTCCACCCCATAATTAAGATGTTCCCATAAAAAGAATATTGACTATTGATGTATTCTGACATAGTCCATTCGTCTCTCTCCTCCTTCCCAGGCTCCTCTCTCTCTCTCCTCCCTCCCCCCCCCCCACCGTAGTTTATTTACCTGACACAGAACACTTCCATTTCCCTGAAGAGTTCATTCAAGGATAGAACAATAGACAAAATGATTCCTCTTCTCACTGGCAACTGTGCTGATCGCCATGAGAGATTGCTGTTTGTAGGGATTCTGCAGGCAGTTTTAATGGATGTCTTAGCAGGGCTCTTGGGACTAGGTGCCCAGCTCATGCCCTTTCCTGTCCCTGCCTAACCAACTGCTTGTAAACAGAAATTTATAGATGTGACAACTATGCCTCTCAGAAAAATCCAAAAGACTTCTGGTTTTTTTCAGTTCCTTTAAGTTTCTGTAGCCTAGAACACACAATGGCGTGTGTGTTTGTGTGTGTGTGTGTGTGTGTGTGTGTATGTGTGTGTGTGTGTGTGTGTGTGTGTGTGTTTGTCCAGCTTCTGACCATCAGGGTTAGAAAAAAGAAATGCTACTCAAATTAAAACAGAGCTTAGGATTTTCATTTGGTTTGGGTCTGGCTGTTTTGAGGGGCATTTTTGATTAAAGCCTTCTGCAGCATGTATTGAAACAGAGAAAGATTTTTCCTTCCTCTCTATCTGTCCTGGACACCAGGGTGTAGGTAGCTGTGCTGCCAGGCCCAGCCCACAGAGACACTAGGAGCTGGGCATCTGCGGAAACTCTAGAGAAGGTCTCCTTGGTGCTGACTTGGAGGCCCACCGTATGACTCCAGTCTGGCGCTGTCACGCCTGGTTATGGAAAGACAAGAACAATGCCTCCCTTGAGAAGGGGGAAAAGTCCAGGGCAGTCACAATTCTGATGTAAAATTTAAATCATCCCTCCATATCCTGTGGACTTAGAGCTGTCAAAAAGGCAAGACCAGACTGAAATGGAAAAAGCTTCTTGTTTCCCTACAAAGTATACCCTCTGTGTCTATAAATAACAAACTTCTGAGTCCCAGCTCCTAAGGCTGCATTATCCTAAGTAATTTATAAATAATCACAACAAAAGGACTCTGGCATTTTTAACCTGTAGATGGCTGAAGGTTAGCCTGCTGTTTCTGTGATTAATGACCAATGTGTTACAATACATGAATTGAATAATTCACAACAAGTGACCATTTATGGACAGGCACTAATTTTTTTCATTTTTTTATAACTTCTGCATTTGGTCAATTTTCCTTACAACTTAAAAGGACCCTATCTTCAATATTTAAATGTCTCAATCATCCATGTTTCTTTCAAGACAGTTAAAGGTTAGTAATCTCATGGTTAGAGGAGTTGTTTAATCAGATGTTAATAGCTCAAAATTGGTGTTTCTGTCTGTTAGAAAGGGGATGCAATTCGAAGGATTATTAATGGCTCATTAATGGCAGATTTTGTCTCTCTTTCAGGTAGAAAGTATTCACTGCCAGATTCCCTTTTCTTTTTTGCACACAAATGAGTAGCAGTTTTGATGCTTTTAAAAAGAAAACAGTTTAGAACACTGTAGAAACACTTGCTAGCTCTTTCTGGATGAAAGTGGCTTTGCATTTATCATGCAACCTTTCCCTAAACTCATCTTCTTCCTCACTGTGACAGCAGAATAATCTCTTAAACCTTTCACTGTCTTTGAACAGTAGAGACTACACCTAGTGCAGGTTAGTTACATTTAATAGTCTCTCTACTTTTCCAGTGTCAGGTTGTTTAATTATCATGCTTTAATTTTAAAGAAATACAATAAAAACTGAAGACTCAACTAAACACATTTTAGCTTCATAGACTTATGATAAAGAAACAATGTTTTCTGTGGCTCAGGATTTCAAGACGCCCAGGCTGGCCTTGATATACCCTTACTGTATCGATGAGGGTGACCTGGAACTCTGCTGTTCTTCTTGCTGGGCTTACAGGTGTGAGCCTCCTGCTGGGACAGCATCATTTATACAGAGAACTTTTGGAGTTTTTGCCTTCGAGAGATGCTCTTTAATTTTGGGGTTAAAATGCTAGTGATTTGTGTTATTAATGAAACAGAAAATGCAGGGGGGGGAGAAAAGATTGCGTTTTCAGAATCTAATCACCGCAGGATGGAATCCTGTTGCCACAATTATTTTTTAATTTTTTTTTCCTGAGAAAGGATCTTGCTGTATATCCCAGAGTGGTTTTACACTCTGGCTCCTCCAGCCTTAGCCTCCCAAGTGCTGAGATCAAAGGCAGGTACCTCGTGCTCAGCCCAGACAGTTTTTAAATACCAGCTAACTTGTTTTTTTAAAAAAAACAAACAACAACAACAACAAGGCACAAATTGGACATCTTAAAGTTAATTTCATTTCTTAATTTAGGAAGTTAAAGCTGGTATGGAAGCCATTCTTCAATCCCAGTTGTGACAGGGACAGGGTCACATCTCTGAGTCTTCTCTGATGCATTGCCTCCTGTCTTTGCTTCTCTTTTCATTTTGAAGCATTTCCTGGGATAGCCCTGAAGGTCTTGCTGTTCCCCTCCTCGAACCTCAGGCTTTAGGGGAATGGAAGAGTTTGAATAGAGGCATTTACTGAGAACTGTGATGGCGGTCAGCAGATGGGAGCAGGGAGTGAAGGAAGATAAAAGTGGTCCTACTGTTATTAGAAAACCAACAACAGGCAACCAAACCAACAAAATAGGGGAGGGGCTGATGTAAAACCCACCACAATGCTGAGGGCCAGAGAATGGAAGGCCATGGTAGAGAGTGGAAAGAGCCCTGGAAAAGTCCCTTTGGTACACACTATTGGTGGCTCTCACATTTTTACCAAACCCTTTTCTAAATGCAACTTAAGGTTTTGTAATACACAGTAAAGATATTTTGTGTACCCCTTCCACTTTTAAGCAGAGTAACAGATTAGTTCCCAAGTGACTGGAGCTCAGGCTCATTTGCTTTTAGACTTGCACATGACGCTGAGTTTTGTCAGTTTGCACTCTGCTGATATGTGTGGTAAGACAAGTCTCCCTCCTCCTCCATGTATCCTGTTTGTGTGTCTTCACAGGGGGAGTTCTGCTAACACACACTTTGCGGCAGAACCCAGGGGGACACATCCAAACCTCTTAGGAACAATGTCCCATGTGAGGTCCTCAGATGAGGAGAGACTGAGCAGAGAAGACAGGGGAGCAGCAAGTTTCACATGAGACACTGAAGGAGAGAGACTTCAAAGGAGAAAAATATGGTACAGAAGTTTGGAGACGGCGTGTTTACCATAAATAAATTCTGCAGCAGACTTCTGGAGATGATAAAGCACAGACTTGATTTAGGGAATTGATGAGGTGTCTTTAGAGTACAGGAGGACAACTCTTGGTAGGGAAAGGATGTTTAAATCTTGTCAAGGAAAAGGAAAATATAAACTGCAAGATGTAAACAACAACAATTGAAATTCGTAGACAAATGGCAACGGCAGATATTTTCTTTCCTTTGATATTGTGACATTCTAAATGTGCAACCAGATGATACATCAAAGGGGCGTGTTGCTTATTTCACCCATCTGGGTTAAAATAGTTTCATTTCATCTCTTTCAATACCACCTATAGGGTGGGTGACATTCTATAGCACATATATTTTTAATTTGCTGTTGAGTCCTGTTCCTTCTGTTAATTATCTCCATTCAGAATTCTTGAATTAAGAAGAAATAGTTGGTATGTGTCCTCAGATATTGTCTTTCCACTTCTGACAATGACCTTTGAAGAATGTTGTGTCCTCTTTGAGTGTGGTATCAGTCAGCTTTGTGTGACTATAAGAGATACACTCGACAGCCAAAACACAAATGCAAAGGGTCTGGTTCAAGGGAAACCAACCTCATGGTTAGTTGGCCCTACTGCTGTGAGGCCATGGTGAGCAGCACTGGAGCAGAACCAGTCACCTCATGGCCAGGCAGGAAAAACAACATAAGGAAGGGAGGACTTGGACACCAGTATCCTGAGCACAAGGTTCCAATGACCTGGAGACTTCCCACCGTATAGGGTTCTACACTATCCAGTAGGACCTTCCTAGGGACAAAACCTGCCTATGGGGATCTATAGGGACATTTACATTCAAAATGAAAGCCACGGAAAGAGTTGCTGGTTTATTTACTTACTTTGCATGCTGTTTGTTAAGTTCTCATATAGGACGCATCTTTCTAACCATCTTCAAGTGTTTTCAAACATGATCTAGTCCTAGCTTCTGTCTCAACACAAGAGAAGTGTGGGCATTACAACTAGTATTTGAGAGAGCAACCAGGAAGGAAGTCATCAGTCAGCGAAGAACATGGCACGGGAGTGGGAAGGATCCTGTGTCAAGCATTTAACCCCATGAAATGGCCAGAATAATCCCTCTGCTTCTCTTACAAACTTAAGTTTTTTCAGTAATTTTCTTTGCTCACTGATCTTTGTCCAGTGTTCTCTTAAGAGTGAACAGTTTGAAGACAACCCAAGTGAGGTCCCCAGTGCCCAGGAAAAAGCTGATGTTGGCTCACATTATTATCCCAGCACTGAATGTGGGGACAGACGGATCTCCAGGGCTCCATGGCCGGCCAGCCTAGCATAACTGGGAGTCAGGCCTCAGGGAAAGACCTTGTTTGAATAAACAGAGTGAACAGCTTCTGAGGAATGCTACTGAGGTTGACCTCTGGCCTGAACACCTGTACACACACACACACACACACACACACACACACACACACACACACACACACGAACCAGTTAGGTGGTGTTGCTATGTGATTTGTGAGCTCTGACTAGTTTTTTTCTGCCCTGGTATAGATTTCCGCTTTCTAGTTTAGCCACTGAAATTGATGCTGAACCAGAAATTTGTTGTTTAATCTCCCCCTTCCTTTTAATCACCCCCATTCCCTCCCCTTTGGTTCACCCAGACCGTTTTCCTCATTGTCCCAAAGCAGCTCTGTTTCTCCTTTTAAAACATTAGGTTTTATTTTTAATATGTGCATTTGCCTGTGTGTACATGTGCCTATGTGAGTGTATGTGTGAGTGTGAGTTTGTGCATGTGTGTGTGTGTGTGTGAGTGTGTGTGCCTGTGCTTGAGAATGTTTCTGTGTGTGGGAGTGTGTGTGTGTGTGTGTGGGAGTGTGTGAGTGTGTGTGCCTGTGCTTGAGAATGTTTCTGTGTGTGTGAGTGTGTGTGTGTGTGTGTGTGTGTGTGTGTGAGTGTGTGTGTGTGTGAGTGTGTGTGTGTGTGTGTGTGTGTGTGTGTGTGTGCCACAGTATCACTTTCCTGCCTGTGTTTATTGACGTCTGTTCAGTCTTCATATGTTATGGAAGCATCCTCTGATGAATCTATTGACAGAGCCTCACTCTGTTGTCTGTCTCTATTAGTATTCACACCACTGAGAAAGAATCTCACCCAGAATAGTCTTCACTTATTAATTATGTTACCATCTACTTGAAATACTGGGTTGTTGTTAGATATTCTTAGTGAATTAATTGATTGATTAGTAATTGATGAATGTGGTTATGTATTCTTTGACTCACTTAAAGGCAAACCAGAAAATCCAGTATATCTCCACTAGCTGTTTCCTCGTGACACCCGGGTTGTTTTCTAGGCACAAACTGTGCTCAGTCAGTTTACTTTTATTCTCATCCATTCATAGGACAGGTACATCCATGTTGGAGCAGCCTGTTAGGGATTTTGTTGAAGTATACATAACTGTAGCTGCTTGAGCCTAGATGACCAGACACTATGGGAATGGAAGTAAGAGCCAGTGGGTGCCCCAAAGGTGCTGGTTTTAGGGTGGTGAGCCAGCCAGCCCTCCCTGAGCCCAGAGCTCTGTTCATGAATGCACCCTGAGCACTCCTAGCCACCGAGCCAATCTCTCCAGCCTTCCTCACACATTTGAAACAGAACTGTAAGATGCTTTCATGAGAAACCTAAAAATTCAATTTGGGGAACAAACTCACACAAGGCAGAATAGTTTCTGAATGTTAGCATGTGAGCGGGTGGAAATGAAAACAGACCTTTATTGGAATTCCAGGAAGAAAGACAATGCTGCCACGTGGCCGTACTTCCCTCTCTCTGACATTTAAGACATGCTGCCAGCATCTGTAGTCACTGTTGTCCCCACGCAGTCAGGAGGTCCCCCAGCTTTAGTGGCTGTTCCTTTAACGGCTGTATCTCAAAGTCCATTTTCAGAGATGTTCAGATGCAATCAAGAAGTTGTGAATGAAAATAAGTCTGCAGTGTTCTTGTGTTTTAGTGGGGGAGGCAGACAATAAACAAAGCAGTAAGTAGAAAATGCTATACCCAGGGAAAGCGGGGGTGGGGGTGGGGGGTGGTCTAACCTCTGGAGAGTGTTTGAATAAGAGAGATTTGAGGAGAGATCTGCCTGATGGGAGAGCAAGGCTGGTCCATGTGTGGAGCAAGAGGCTTCAGAGAACACCCAGAGTGGTATCCTTGCCTTTAAATGGCTGGGGTGTTAGTGTCCCATGGCCGACACTGAGTGGCTTTGAGGTCAGAAGTCCTAAAATCAAGGTGCCTTCTGGGCCGAGACTCTTCTAGATGCTCTTGGGGAGAACTGACACCTTCTCCAATGCCTAGATGACATCGCATCCCTTGGTTCATGATCTCCACACTAACAGCCTTTGGCAGGAATCTGCCTGCCTCTGCCCTCTGGCTTTCCATCTTGAGAATACTATGGTCACCTTGGACCCCAGAAAAATCCCAGACATAGCCTTCCCAGCTCTACATCTCACTCTACAAAACCTACTCTTGCATAAAAGAGGAAGAGGCTTTTCACAGGCTCCAGGGATTAGGGCCCAGGTGTCTTGAGTGGGCGGGGCCTTGTTTTGATGAGCACCTGGGGTTTGTGACATTCACTGTTTTAGAATTTAGAAGAACTCTAAATGGCCTTGATATTTAGTCTGCACTCAGGAACCCATGCCAATAGTTTTCCAGAGGAGATACACAGGCATCATGGCTCTTTAACAACATTCCCCAAAGTCAGGCCACTCTGTTGCCGGTGTTCAGGACCACCGTTTTCATTTTCTGTTGGCAGTCTGAACTCCTCTCTCTACCTGTGAGGTTGTTCTCCGTGAGTGACCACAAGCAGAGGCATTCTCTGTGCACAGTGCTTGTAATACACATAGAGATCCTTCCTTCAATAGCAAGAGACACAGTCGTGTTAAGAGGACCATCTCACTAGCATGATTATGCAGAACATTACAGTAAAAAGGAAAGAAAAAGTGACTCTTTTCGAAAGCCAACTTCTCCTTCCAAGGGGACCGTTGCTTATCTATTCCATTCATGTAACTCAGCATCCCAGGAGTGCTAGAGAGGAGAGATGGGATTCCATCCATGCTTCTCAATCTGCTCCTTTTCCTAAATAAACCTGAACCCTAAATTTATATTGACTTTCTAAAAGTGTCTCCGTCTGCATCTCTCTTCCCCCTTACTTCCTACACGCAATCCAGCTCTATTTATCCTTATACTCCCATTTCTCTTTGTCATTCTTCTCCCTTAAGAGGAACCAGGTAAACCATATTCTGGTACCTCTCAGACCCTCTGGCCATGTGGAACCAGGGCTGAGGGTTCCACAGTTCTGTTAGTTCTGTCAGTTGGGTCTTAACTTCAGGTGTCTCTCACTAGTTTTATTCCTTGTACACAAAGTCCCCCTAATCACTTCATAAAACTCTTAAAACAGACCCTGGCAGTGCCACTAAAACTTTTCACTAGGTAAGAGTCTTGCACTTTTTAGGGATAAGCTAATACTTATTGGTCATTTAAATCTGTCTCTCTCAGCCTACAAGAGACATGAATTCTTTGAAGAATGTTTCCTTGGCCAGACATAAAAGTGAGTTAGGACACCTCCAATATACCCATGAAATGAAGCACAGTCCTACAAGTCACCACTGTCTTGAGCTCTGTCTGTCTCAGGCCAGCTTCTCTGAAGTTTGGGTTTTTGTCGTGGGTAAAGCACATAAGATCATACATTCTACCCAGATTGCCCCGGCATGCTTTCACCCTGCAACACACCTAGGCAACTGTGGCCACTGTAGCTGTCCTAAACCAAGGTGAGTCTATGATGCCTCCCTGCTTTCAGGAACTGCAACTTTGCTCCACCCAAGATGGACCTGTTTGGTAGACAGATCTGGAGAGTAATTTATTGGGGGAATTTTACTTTTAACTGAATCATAACCATGCATGTTCTTACTGCAAGCATCTGTCTTGCAGAAGGCTTTACCTGACATTTATTAGCATGCTTTCCAAAGGCCAACATGAGAAGGGCATCTGACAATATTTTGAAAATGGAGCTGGGGAGATCAATTGCCTTCTGGCATCTTGACCTTGAACTTTTACTCCATCAAATGCTGTGTTTGGTGACTATCACTTAGCCACTTGTACATGTCGTGGATCTGTGCCCAGGGGTGGCTGCACAAGTTGAGAACAGTGCCAGCATCTCTCTCTACTATGTTTTCTGTGTTTCTACATCTGGGTTTTAGAGTTTCACTAATAATGATATTAACAAAGTGGAAATTCGCACTTTGGTCTTAGTTCTGAGAACTGGTGAATTGTGAGCTAGTTTTCTTCTCTGATTACCAGGGGCCAAGTGTTGTTAGTAGCTTAGAATTGTAAGGTACAGGAAGACTGATTGCACGTGAGGTTATGGTGGGGACCATAGAACACCATCTATAGACTCTAGCAAGCACAATGACGCTCTTGCAGACCACAAGCACAATGGTTTCATCCCAAGTGAAACAGCCAGTGGTTAAAAAATCTCCCTACTAATGTTCTATGACAGATCTCACCACAAAGACCGTCAGTGCTTGAGCATCCCCTTCTAGTAAGTGATGAGATGTTCACTGGTACAAAAGAGAATCCGAACTCTGAGATCTGACTCCTCCCAGTGTAGAATGTAATAATGTAACTAGTGAGATTGCCAATAACACCTAAACAATCCTAATCATTTAGTTCAGCCCTTCCCACCCCTTTCTGGATTTAGAGTGAACTTGGAATAAACCTTTGCGATGGAGAGGAAAGTAGTTACACTTGAGAGCTCCCATGACAGCTGCCTCTAGATACTTCCTCCTCTTGATCTATTCTGATCTTAGCTGGTCAACAGCATCACCATTAACATTTCCTGAAAAGCACTTGACCACTTGGGCTGTTAGTTTACATCTAAGTACATTAAGCAGATCTGGGGGAAGTTTCTGATGGGCCAGTTTGACTTACTTGGTTATTTCACAGCTAAACTCTTAGAAGAAAATGTCTCCCTTACTTTGAAGCAATTCTTTTCTTTTTCTTTTTTTTTTATTTTATTTTTGAGGGTGGAGGCTCATGTGGTAAGTCTGCAGTCTGCAATATAAGCAAGAGCCTGCACTCAGTGAGTGCCTGTCCTGAGTCAAGGACTCCACTGGTTTTCTTTCAAAAAACCTTAAGCGGCAGATGCTATCTCTCGGTTTAAAGAAGAGTGAAGTGAGCGCAAGAGTCTGTCACTAATGGCAGAATCACTCTTCAGGAATGAGAACAGATCGTTTGGAAATACATTGGAAATGCAGAAGTGAGTAACAGTAGCGCAGTCCTTCCTGGGGGAATATGATTTCTGCCTCTCCTCTTGTCCCAGGTCTAGAATAAAAGGGAGGGTTCTGCAGACAATCTTAGTATGTTGATGAGCAACCAGGACAAAAAAAATTATTCTCTCAAGCTCAGATCAAGCTGTACATACCACAAGGCAGCCAATTGTTTTTACACTGGGTGTTTTAACTCAGTTCCATTTCCATATAAAACTTTTTCATGATAGGAGAAAGACCTGCCCCCACACTAAAACAGTTTGCCACGTATTTTAAGCTCAGATGATAGTCTGAACCCTACTGAAACACAAAGACAATGCTTAATTCTTGTCTCTTTATCTAAGCCCTGCTTCCGTTAGCCTTTTCTTACCGAATCAAAGCATGGGGGTTTCTTTCTGTTCTTAAACATTCTGAGGAGTAAATAACTGTAAACTGGCATCTAAATAATGGATAGGCTTATGGAGCTAGATACGAAACTTCTATACCCCGGTGTGATTTGTTACCTCAACATGTTGATGTTAGGACCAAATGTCAAAATGGGTTAAATGTTTCACAAGTTAAAATGTCTGCAGTTCTTAAGTTTTGAGCAAATATCCAACTTTCTGTCAGTTTCTCTGAGGACTGCTTTCAGGCACATTGCTATGTTTCACGGTAATCTTACAGTTAATGCAATGCAAACTTGTTAGAGTGGAAAGCATGTATTTCTTTTATGGTATGTATTTTTTGATAGGGGAAATTTCAGTGCTTTTCTGTCTTTTAAACTGCCCATCCTGTTTTCTATTCACAGATGTTCTGTTTTGAATAAGGTCTATCTAAGTGTAAAACTAGATGGATACTTTTCTTCCCTTTAAAATGGAATGGACTTGCCTTCTGCAGTGTTCTTAGGTGAATTTTCTTGTTTAAGAAGCCAGAATACAAGAGAGAGCTATATTAGTGCATTATTCTCACAGCAAACAAGCCCCGTTCTGTCGCTACCTGCTTGGCCATTGTTTCTGATTGTGTGCGCTGTGCAGTGGTGTTTGGATGGCTTCCTGCTCTCCTCTAGCACAAAAAGGCATTTCTGTTACAATGGCCCCTAACCACACAATGACGGCATTAAGGATTTATGTGGAGGTTTCATTATTTTCTCCTCTTTTGTTCCTTCCAGGATGTCTTCCAAGCGACCAGCCTCTCCGTATGGGGAGACAGATGGAGAGGTAGCCATGGTGACAAGCAGACAGAAAGTGGAAGAGGAGGAGAGCGAGAGGCTCCCAGCCTTTCACCTTCCCTTACATGTGAGTTTTCCCAACAAGCCTCACTCTGAGGAATTTCAGCCAGTTTCTCTGCTGACGCAAGAGACTTGTGGTCCTAGGACCCCCCCTGCTCAGCACAACACAATGGTAGGTTTCTCATGGCCTCTCTGAATGCCAGTCTAGTCCTCTAATAGCTTCAGTCTTTTGCTTGAAATAATCATGTGTTTAAGAACAACACAGAAGACTCACCTCAGGCCTCATAAAATTCCTTCAAGTAAGCAGGCTCTCCAAGGGAACATGAATGATGTTTAGGTCTTTGTTTGCTTTTCAAGGAATCTGCTTCTGACACATGATGGGAGAAAACCCATACAAAATGTAATGATCATGCCAAGATGGCATGGTTAAAGTTAGCCAGAATCAAAGTTGGCTTCTTATTCTTTCTCATGCAACGTTGAGGTAACAATTAATTGTAAATGCTTACCTTCGGCATTGTTAATCTTCATGGGTCAAAAAACCTTCAACCCCTTGACCATATGATCAGATTTTCCCGCCAGTTTTAGCTAATGCACACACACACACACACACACACACACACACACACACACACACACACACACACACTTTTTACTACCACAGTAACTCATAACTTTCACAATTATCTGGCTAGGTACTACTATTACTTCTCTTTTGTATTTGAGGAAACTTAGGCAAGGTGAAATTAAAAGATGTTCCAGGTCACAGAAACTGGACATATAGTCAGGCTGGCTTCCAGGTCCACGGTCCTGACCTTTATTCATGAGAACACTGGGCAAACTCAGCCACATTCTCCACAGTTGCTCACTCTTCCTGACTTGGTCACTTTCCACTCAATGCAGGGGGCAGGTGGGTAGGGACACCTGAGGTCAGCACAGTGAGTAGCCAGACTATTGTGTCTCTGCAACATCTCATCTGCTTATTGTTTTGACTACTGTCCTGCTGTCAGGTGCTACCCAACTAAGAGAGCTCATTGGATGGATTTCTCCTGTGATAGCGAAATTCATACATATATCTGAAGGGCTGAGTATAAACAGTGATGGCTCAAACAATGATGCCAAGGTAACGATAAGGAAATTTTAAGCATATTCAAAGATGAATGACCCTGAGAGAGGCAGAATAATACGTCACCAGAAGTGGGGACATTGGGGACACTGTGTAGAAGTTCTGTTCTATGGTCTGTAGGTCTCCTAGAAAGCTAGAATAGACTCTGTTTATAAGGATATATCAAGGGCTAGTGAGATGGTTCACATGGAAGGATGCTGGCCACACAGACACAGCGAAAGGAGCTACGTCCACAGAACTCATCCTAGGAGGAGAGAATCAACTCTTGAAAGTTGTCCTCTGACCTCCACATGTTCAGCTTGCTGGACATGTGTCCATGCTCACACATACATAGGTACACAATAATACTCAGTAAAGGTATTCAAAAATTAAAACAATGGATCTGAGTTTGTGCTATGGGTTCCAGTGAATTCTTCAGTAGTTCTATGACCCAAAGTGGTTGAGGTCCACCATGGTGTGAGTTTTTAGGGTTTGTAAGTAAATGACCCATCCCATATCAGTGACATCAACATTTGGAGTTTCTTGAACCACCTGAGTGGTTTCTCCCTCAAATCTTTCTTGCACTGGTCACCTTTTCTTCTTCTCAGCCTTCTGTTGGATCATTCTCCCTTTTGCATCTGATTTGATTACCTGAGAAAGGATGGAGTGTCATCCTCACTGTTGAATGTGTGTGTCCCGCTGTCCCTTTCAGGATTTAGCCCAAAGTTGTACAAACCACCCCACACTACGATTGGGTTTCTTCTTTTGCAATCGGCATGGGACCAATGCTTTGGTCATGCCAGCATCACACATCGTCATTAGCATGGCTGGGTACCTTCAAGGACAGCTCTACACATCCTCCTGGGATATCTTTCTGATGTTTAAATTCATCTTCATGGTGAATACTGCTTTTCCCACGTGACTAAGTGAAAGGTCACCACATCCTAGATGGGTCCACTTTGTTCTTGGACAGTGGCTAGCACATTGTTCCTTCACCCATGGTACACTGTATTCTTTCTCAGGCTCCACACTATGACCTGTGCCTTGAGATGTTTGTCTCTACACAATGTGCCCAGTGTTTCTTATTGATGCTCTCCCTTTCTCTCTCCCTCTTCTGGAATATAGCATGAAATAGATACTCAGTTTATGATGATTTGATAAGTACTTGAGTTGATGTGGCTCAACAAATACTAAGTATTTGGGGGTAAAGTTGCCAAACATGTCAATTCTTGGTGATATTTCTGAGAAATTTTAGAACTAGAGTGATACCCACTAATGTACTTTCTGAGAAGAAAAAGAAATCAGAATGGAATCTCTTAGAAGAAAACCTGTTTTAAACATTTATCAAAATGGTTGAATGCATTTATGGTATTATTACCCAACATGAATAATTTCTTTTTTTATAATGGACTATTGTTTTACCCACACAATAGAGTCTTATGTTTCACGAGGAAATGTATTCTCTGCGTTTTTACTCAGTGCTTTTGAAAATGGAGAATGCTTCATACTCTTCGTGTTGTTGAGTACTTCCTGCAAGTCTGACTGGCAGAATCAGTGGAAGCCTTCCCATATAAACCTCAGTGCAAAGATACTTCCTGAGAGGAAACTTGTACACTCTGTGGCCATCACCAAATAAAGATGATGGAAGTGTTAAGGCCTGATAAGAATGTAAATCTACCCCCTCTGAACTCGTGTGTATTTTCTTAGTGTTTGGAGACATAAACTGAAACCTGTCTAGGAGAAACTCCTGAGTAGCTGTGATCAGCACAAGTGCTGCCAACTAAGTTCTGCATGGGCTTTTGACTTGCTGGGGGGAATGTATTCCTAAGCTTGTGATATGTGTGGTCCTGTGAGACTATCAGATATCTAATGCTTGCGGGATTCAGGTGCAGGTGGGTAAAATGAAGGCAAAGGGGGATTCTACTGTTTTCTTTAAAGAAGCCCTCCAAACTAGTTGCCAGCCAACTAACAGCAGAACCTGACTCCCTGATCATCTCCAAAAAGCTGTGCCAAAGAATGCTTCTGCCATGAGTGGATGACTGTCATGACCTTTAACCTATTGATGATAAAGGTCCTCCTGCATCTTTTGTTGGTTTTTTTCATATATGTGTCCTGTGTGTAGGTATAATTAACTGTCTGTATGTGTGCCAAAACATGTGCGGGAGCGCGTGCGCGTGTACACCCACCCACCACCCACACACACACACAGGTCCAATTTCGGTAGCGGTGTCTTGTTTGGGTGTTTTCCACCTTATTTTCTAGACAGTATCTTGGAGTGCATGTGGAGCTCACTGGTCCTGTCTGGCCATCCGTCCCAGGTGTCTTTCTGTCTTTGCCTCCCCAGGGCTAAGATTCCAGGTACACACTGCCACAAGTGATTCTGACAGGGGTGTTTGGCTTCAAGCCTCTGCCTGTGCAGCAAGGACTCTTCAGACCCAGTCTAATCATCTTCCCAGCCTGTGGGCTTTAGTTATGTTTTATCTGCTTCCTTAAAGTGGACTTGGTTGTTGCTTCAAAGTTTCAGAGACAAAAGGGTAGCTCTGTGATTCAGGCTAGCCTGAAGGACAGTTCTGTCTGACATGGACCAGCCAAATGGAAGACGCAGGCAGTCTCTAGCAGGTGATCTCACACCATTCAGCACAAGGGTGTGTGAGTGTCCAGAGGGATGGGAGCAGCTCTGAAGAGATAAGGAGCTCTGGTGCTCTCAGTGGGGCAGCCCCTGGCGCTCATTTTCTGTCTGGTTGCGTGCTGCATCTGCTGGTGAGCTCTCAGCTCCAGTGCAAATGTGATGCGAAATGAAAGCCACCACCACCCGTGGTTCCAGAATAATCTGTTGTCTATTTTTTTTAAAGCCTATTCTGTCTCTTTCAAGCTTCCTTTTGATTCTTTAAACCGTTCTTGTTTTGAAGGAACAATATGTTATTTTCAATATGAAATCATTGGAGTGGCTTGCTCTACATGTAACTGAATCTTATTATTATTTTTTTAATAGGTGCACAGATACCTCTGCTTTGCATTGTTTCAGGTCCAACCAGTAGCCTGGTGCATCCTAGACAAGAGCAATGTCAATGAGCTGTGCTCCAGACCTTTCCTTTAATGAGACAGGATCGTAGGTGCCATATTGCCTCTGACTCTGGCTCAAGTGTCACCCACCTGTCACTCTCCTGAGTGACTGCAACTGAAGTTACACCCCACTGTGCCAGGATATGTGTGTGTGTGTGTGTGTGTGTGTGTGTGTGTGTGTGTGTGTGTGTGTGTATGTGTGTTTTGTGTGCATGCAATATGTGTGTGCACACACAGATATAATGTATTATATATATTTGAAATATATTTTAGTGTCTCATTTAGAGTTGCTACGTAGGGTATTTTTCTGGAATTCCTCAGAACTCAGGCTCCATGATTGTCATGTCCTCCTATGGCACATGTTTGAATGAGTGTGCTGCCTTCCACACTGCAGAACCTGAGTGTGCTGAAGTAACCGTTGGTGTGAGTCCACTCCCTCCTCAAGTCCATCAAAGAAATTTTGAAAATGTGTTTTTACGATAACTTTTCATAAACCACACAGTGTTGGGGCTTTCATGTGTACCATAGCGGGGCTCCAGTATGTGAAAGGCAGCTTTAGACACTGATTAAACTCTCATCCAGTGTACAGAGAAGAGAAAGGGGTTTGCAGATGTGCTGGGGACCACGGTCGATTACCTTTCCATACAAGGTTATCTTTAACTGCTATATTGTAGCTGTGTGACTTCAGGTGCTCACTGTATGAATTCAGCTTACAAAAGAAGAATCAATTATATACTTTTTGATATCTAGGGTAATGTTGCCTATAGGATATTATTCAAAAAAAAACTTAAGGAAAAGAGAGGAATATATGTCGGTGCCATTCAAAAATAAATCACAGAATAAGAACTTAATGATGGGGTGGTAAAGATTGCTGTTCTTATCTGATGCCTTCTTTAAGCTTTTCAATGTCTCCTACGATTGTACATCAGACTTTGCATTAAGTTCTCAGTGGCACGGTGAGCACTGCTATCGTTAAGCCAAGGTGGTCCTTGTGCTAGTTGTAATAATGAGAATTTCATTGTTTGGGGAGAGTCCTAGCCTATACTCTAGACAAAAGTGTGATTGCTTTTGAGTGATGTATATGTGGAATGAACTCTGTTTCATAGCACAGGGAATAGATTCAGCAAGATTCAGATAAAGTAGGCTCGACAGCTGTGTGTGCTGGGTGGCAGTGTAAAGTTACGATCGCAGACGGTGTCATTCCACAGGGAGACTGATTTCACGGGGTTTATCTCTAACCTCTTGTTGCTGGCAGAGATAGGCTTCTTATCTGAACAAGGCCAATTCAGTTGCACCAAGGTAAGATGGTGACAAGTCTGTATTTGTTTTCTTTTTTTATATGGAAAATTGATGTTTATCATACAATGGAATTGCATTGTGACAAACATCACCTTGTCTACATTGTCACACATCCCCCCTGACGCTGCTTATCTAGACCTAATTCCAGACTTGGGTTTGAATGGAAGTTCAATTTTTCTATGTGTACTGTGGTGGGAAATTATCCCCAGGGCCATCAGGGATGGAGACAGTGAAACACAGTCAGCCAGGACCCCAGAAGCTGCTGGAGAAATTGGACAGTAGATCATTCTATCTGTGCCCATGCCCTGTGGTTCAGCCCCATGGTGGGAGGGGTTGGCTCATAGTTAGGTCACAGAAATCTTGATTAGGGCTGGGTAGATGACTCTTTGAGTAAAGTGCCTGCCTTGCAAATGTAAGGGTCTTCGTTTAGACCCCAACACAAAAGCTGGGTACAGCAGTGTGTGCCTGTGAACCCAGGTTTGGGACGACAGAGACCCGAGAGTCTCGGGGCCTGTTGGTCACATGGTCTAGCTAACATAACAAGCTCCAGCTCCGGTGAGAAAGTAGAATAGAAATGAACAAGAAACTATGTCTTTCAGCAAGAGGCTTTATATTTAGCATTCAGCTAGGGTGATCACCATAATACAATAAATGGAATTAATGTAAAATGTTGGGATTCTTGGTGGAGTTGATTCTCTGTGCAAAGGTGAGTGAGATGGGGGTGTGGGGCTAAACTAGTTTACTCTGAGACCGTTTCCACGTGAAGAACAACACTAGACACCCAGATTAGAGTTTTGTGCACTCGTTTTTAATTTCCATTGTTGCAAGCTCCTCACACTGGCATTTGGTTTTGTTGCTACTTTAAATACGTTTCCCCAGTGGGGATAACTCAGTGCAGAACAAGTTTTTGAAAAAAGTAGTTCCAGTTACAAGCACGCTGTAAAGTTTTTTAACATCAAGTTGGGGGAAGTTGTTAAACTCTGAGACCCTCATCAATAGGGATAAACACACCTCTGATCTGTCAGGGTTCTTCAGTGTCTGCTTTGTTTTGGGGGTGACTGTCTCTACTGTGGAGAAAGATGGCTGGTGTGGCCGAGACAGTGGTGCAGCAAGGACTATAAGGAACAAGGCTGGTACCCTGTGTGGTGGTGGTCCTCAGTTGCTAGTGGCAAGGCGTGCCATTTCTTAGACACAGGCTAACTTTGAAACAGAAAAGAAGCAGTCACTTGTACCTGGAACTAACAAGGGACAACGCTTCTGAGCCCAAAGTGGCTTACATTCGAGCTGTTTAACTTCAGCTTCTTCATCTCCCCTTGCTTTCTGCGCCCCCTTTACATCTCTGCCCTTCCCTCTGGAATGTACTAAGAGCCCAAAATGGCCACGAGCTTCTGATAATGCCCCTGCCTCAGCTGCCCAAGTGCTGGGATTACGAGTACAAGCTACCAGGACTATCCAGAAGAACCTTCCTAATGAGTCCCCTTGTGCGTCTCAATAGTTCCACCACCAGAAAAAGACACAGGAAGGAAGGCGAGTGTGCACTGGTGTGTGTGCTTCCTTCCTCCTCACAGAGCTGGCATTTTGGAGATCTGCTGGTCCTTGCTGTGGCTAGCTTCAGAGTCTTGACTCTGTGTAATGACTGGGGATCAGTGGCCTTTCCAAGGGAACTTTCAGTAGCCTTTACATAACACAGGCATGTGCTGCGTTCTCCACACAGCAACGCAGGACGTTCTTTCAAACGGTGTGAGTCTGTGCACTCCTCTTTTCTGACTCGGGGCCGGCAATAAGTAGTAATTTGCCTTTAATATCCTCATTTGTTGAAATAAGATCCAGAAACCTTTGTCAGTTCCAAAATTCCCTTTACAGCTTGTCCTTAGTGATGCTGCGCATCCAGGGACTCTGTTCCAGGGGACACATTGCTGCTCTTCCTGTAGTAGTTACAGCTTTTGCTTCACCACGTTTTTACTCTTTTTAACCATCTCTCCATTTTAGCCAATTGACTGCTCTGTTTTCTAATTTCTGAAATTGGAGAATTTATAGGGAGAGAGAACTGGAAAGTTGATTATTGACAGAGTAAGAGTGTCCTTTTGGTTAAGGGCTGTGAAAACAGGATGGTATGTTCACCGTTTCTTATTTCCCTTCTGTGAAAGGCAGCCACCTGCAGGAGTCCAGAAGTCCTAGGGCCCTCCCAGTGGAGGATGCCTGCTTCCTACAGACAGGAAGGGATCTCTAAGATGTGGGAACTCACTTGTCCATCTAGACTTCAAGCTCCCAAATCTTTCTGTCAAAGATGGAGCTGTGTACCAAGTGTTGCCATGAGAACTTTAAACTTAAGGAAGCTGTGTCAAAGCAGTGGCATAAGAAAGGGAGGGTTTTCAGTGTGGTTTAGGTTTTCTCATTTTGTTAGCATGGCTTTCCATTTCACAGGTATGTACAGAAACAGATAGCCAGATCTGCAGACAGTGAGCTCAGAAATGGAACACTGGCTGCAGGATAGAGAAACCTTAAGTAATCCAGGAAGGGTGGCAGTGCTTGGAGGCTGAGGCAAGGGGATTGGCATGTTCTAAAGGCCAACCTGGGCTACCTGGTGAGCACCAAGCCAACATGTTCTACAGTCTGAGACTGTCTCAGAAGAAAATAAATGAAAGGATGAAATGGGAAACTTACAGGGAAAACAATTCCTGTCTGTAGTAACAGTGACATGAACTGAGTTCACCTCACCCATCGTGTCACGCCAGGAAAATGTTAAAGCTTTGTGTACCATTTAAATCCTTCTCTACCATGTCCAAGATCCTCAGAAGTACACTGGTACAAAGCTAAATTCATGATTAGATTTGATCATCTTATGCAACCCCCTTATTACTTGCTTTGTTTTCTTTTTAAAATATTTATTTTCGTTATCTTTGAATTATTTGTGTGGGTGTGTGTCTGTGTGTGGAGTACAGTGTCTATGGAGGCCAGAAGAGGGCAATGGATTCCCTGCAGGTGGAGTGACAGGTAGTGTAAACTGCCTGGTGTGTGTGTGTGTGTGTGTGTGTGTGTGTGTGTGTGTGTGTTGAGAACCCTGCTCGGGTTGTTTGAAAGTCTTCATGGGCTCTCCAGCCCTTTAAACAGTAAATTCTGTGTTTTGTTTTGTTTTCTTTTGGTTAGTTTTTCCTTATTCCTTTATGGCAGAGGAGAAGTTGTGTGGTATTTAAAATCAGACAAAACCACATGGCTGATTGAGCTGACCATTGTCCCCATGCTGCTTGGTTACACACTTTCTTCGTGTGAAAGCAAGAAGCTTTGATTTGTCCCATCGTCCATATTCAAGAATGAGCCACATGGCCAAAGGAAGCATAAATATAAGGAGGTCAGCCTTGAGCACTTGCCATCACAAGATGAAGCCAGAGAACCAAGTGCTGGTTTGTGCTTGTCATTTAGTCAAGGCTGCCTCTGTGGCAGGAAGGCTGACCCTATGACTATTCAGTATATGTGTTCATCTGTTCTCTCTTCCTAGCTCTTCAACATTGAACCTGCCTTGAGATAAAGTAGTCAATCATATTTTTTGATAGCCCTAAACTAAAGAACAGTATTCTAGGGGTTAATAAGAAATTTCCAAGCAGAGGAAAGGCATAAAATTACAGGTGCTTAAGTACAATTCAAAAATGACTTTAAGTAGCATTGACTTACATACAAATACAAGTGTTTACTGCATGAGGGTCAGTGAATCTGGTGTCAGTGAGTGGCAGCAACATAAGTTATAATAGTTTGTGAGCATACACTCTAAAATGTTATAAGCTTGGGAAACCCTCCCCACCTGTGTGAAAACCCATTTGTCTGTATAAACACAGGCCTTGGATGAGAAGGGGCTCTCACCAGCGCTGTATGGCTTCCGGGCAGGTGCTCCCATGCCTCTTGGTTCACAGACCTAGGAGCTCCTGAAAGTGCTTCCTCTGTGTCGGAGATCCTTTCCCTGGGGCCATCAGAAAAAACCAAGAAGCAACTCTGAGGGACTCATGAGTTTTTCCATAAAGCTTGAGAGGTGACACTCAAATCTGGAGGGCTCGGGGAGTCTGGAGGGATTGCTGCACAGAGGGCCACACATAATGGGCATGAGCAGCGTTTCAGTTCACAGTGACACACGCTCTGTGTTTCACTGCTCCCACTGGTAACCCTGCTCAGGGAGCTCACACACTGTGGTAGCCCCAGCTTACTGGAGCAAAATAGTCCCTCACCGAAGGGACTTATTTCCTAAGGAAGAGTTAGAATTTGAGTTTGTGACTTCAGAGTCCAGACGCTTAAGAGCTATGTGACCTGGATGCGTAAACCATTTTTATCAGAACAAATGACTTTAAAGCCCTTTAGAGATATGTTGCAGCAGGCCCGTGGGACAATATTTGCTTGTTTATCCAAACTCAGAAGTTACTTATCATTTTGGATGCATATGTAGTGTAAGTGTGTGTGTGTGTGTGTGTCTGTGTGTGTGTGTTCACATATATGTGGGAGGTGGATGGCCTCTGGTGTTACTCCTCGGGAGATGTGCTTGTTATCTTGTTCTTAAGACAGGGTGCTGGCAGGCTGGGTGGCCAGCCAATCCCAGGGCTCCAGCCACCTCTGCCTCCCCAGCACTGAGATTACAAATGCACATCACCACACCAGATTTTAACACGTCAGACTTCGAGCTCAAGCCCTCCTGCTCACAAGTTAATCGCTCTACTGACATCATGTCACTATGTTGAGAGAATTCCCAGCACTTCTTTAGGCTCTCACCAGTGCAATATGTTATCACATAAGAGAATTTGCTAATCTTTGACCTAATAAATCTCTATCAGTCTGTGAATGTCCCATACGGCAGTGGCTGGGGCAGGGGACGGCAGAGAGGGCCCAAGCAGTTAAGAGTACTTGATGGCTTTTCTAGAATACTCTTAGGCTCGCAGAACCCATGACAAGAACCTTATAGCCACCTGCGACTCAGGCTCCTCTGACCTATGTCTATGTGACAGACACCAAGGAGGTCATCGTCCCACTTTTGGGGACCTAAGCTACCAAGGGATTAGTGCCATTCCTTCAAAGCATAGACAATGACATGTTGGTGTCTCTGTAAGTCATTCAGTGAAAGCCGTCCCTCCGTTGGACGAGAGTCTTATGCCGACAGTGCAGACACACTGTGAGAAAATGGGCTGGCCCGTCTGCCAGACAAGAGGCTGCACTGCAGTCACAGAGACCCCTGTGGACCACTGGGCTGCAACATAGAATTCTCAGTTCTCTAAAACGATGTTAACAACGTGCCTCATGGGCCATGTGTCAGCCACTGTGGCAGACTCTGGAACAACAGTGTGGATCTTTCTCCTTTAAGTGAGTTCACATCCATCTCAAGTTCAAGATGGAGGATTTCCTTGAGGATACTGACCCCGGACCCTGCAGGTCAGGTCACAGAACCATCAAACACTACAGCCAAAGTGCACAGGGCTTCTCCTGGTGATTAAAGGGAAGAAAAAATACAAGATTGAGAGCATTCATGAGATGGGCCAGGTGCCAGGCACGTATGGGGAGTCTACAATTGAGCAAGCAAAGGCAAAGAAAGCCACAGCACTTAGGTGTAAGTGCACGCACGCATGTTACATAATGTGAATCACAACTGAGTCCCATGCAGTAGATTATATTCCCAGCACCCACATGACAGCTCACGGCTGTCTACAGCTGCAGGTCCAGGCATCTGACACCCTCTTCTAGCCTCTGAGGGCACTACAGTCATGTGTTACACATGCGTGCAGGCAAAGCATTCAGAAACATAAATTAATTAATTTGAAATTTTCATTTAGGTATATGTGTATGTATGTGTGTGTGTACATGTGTGCATATGTGTGGTGTGCATGTGTATATTTGTGTGTGTATGTTTGTGTGTGTTCATTTGTGTGTGTTGGAAAACCCATAGCCACTCCCGTGTATTGACTGTAGCTTCTCCAAACTGCTTATGAGGAGATTATTTTATCAGTACCAGCTAGGCATGGAAACATACCACAGATAGACTTTTAAATGATGTATCCCGCCCCCGAAATGACTTGGTGATGTCTACAAACTCATTTTCTCTTCACCAGTGTTAGGGCGGTCGGTGGCTTTTTAACAAGATTTAGGTAATGACTGTACCTTCTCGAATTTTCCCCCATGTCAGTACACTCTAACATTTTGGGAAATGTCATGATCTTGAAGAACAGAGTCCGTTGTTTATGGCTATTGTGTTTACTGCTTTGTGGTCCTTTGATCTCCTGCTCTAATTTACCCACAAGAACAGCTTGAGATGGTGTAGAGAGGATGTGCTCTGAGACTGTACAATCTCACAGCTCGCCTGTCAGAAATCTGACATATTGCAACTGAAACTGACATCCCCAACCAAAATACCCTTGTCTGCACTGCTAGACCCCAAGATGAGATGTATAGACATCGCTCTGCCTTTGTTTCATGGGGGCCAAACCCCAACTTCTTGCTTTTCTAATGGGCTCCTGTGCCTGTGGCCTTCTTTTCCAATGCTCCAACTCTTTCGTGTGGGCCTGTGTCCTCCCAGCGATTCTGTAATTATTTTTGTTTTACATAGAGAGAAACATGCCCCCTTTACATATGGTGTTTTTGCTTCCCGCAGACAGAACTAGACAGACGCCATGCTTTGAAATTCCAAATTTTATCCAGTTTTACATTCTTATGCTTTATAACCCAAGTCTTTCTAAACTGCCCTCACCTAAACCACTTTATTGTTTCATTACTAGATTTACGCCAGTAAAGATACAGCAGCTTTCCTAGGGATGATCTGTAAGGGCGATGTAGGAAGACAAGCTTTGAGAAACTCTTCCCCCTTAAGAAAGTAAATCTCAGATCGTGAGACATCGCTTTAACCAGTGCCCCTGACAACTTAACACGGCAGACTGAAACGGAAAAGCTGATGCAAGCGGGATCAGTGGATTATCTAAGTCCGGGATGTCTTCCGGTAAATTAGCAGACCTGACAGAGTGCCTGCGAGAGGATGTGTGTTGTGCACCCCTGTCAGAAGCGAAGCATTAAGTTCTCAGATTAGCCCGAGTGGATGGTGGCTACCTGCATGTGGAGCAGGGGAAAGGCCCAGCGAGGGAATGGAGAGAAGAGCCCGCAGGAGGAAGGAAGGAAGAGAAGAATTAGCATGTGCCTACTCAGGGCGGGCGCTCTGTCACCACAGCCCCATAGCATGGCGATGTGCAGGGCCGATCATCCGCCGGCACGCAGGTCCCTGGATGGCGGGAGGTTCACAGCCTCCAGAGCCCGATTACTGCTTTATCTTGTCACACTAAATTAACATGGCAGTGCAGGGCTAAACAGTGCTGACCTCTTCATCTGGGGAGAAGTGCCGCCTAGAATGGAGGTGGCATTTATGTCCCTCCCTCCCCCCCTTGTCTCTCTCTCACACACACAGAGCCACCACCACCACAATGCCTTCTTCCTATGCTCTTCAAACAGTTTAGAGTTAGACCATTATCTATTTTCAAATTATCTTAGAAAATACATTTTATATTGCAGTGACAACAGATAGGCCTGGAGCAGATGAAATGGCCATTTGGAAAGAAACAAGAGGTTTTATTTGCTTGATGACATCAACATGCCGGGGATGATTTACCATCATTGCGATTAGGGAGAGCTGTGACTTTGCAGTCTGAAGAGAGGTAACTTCTCTTCTGCGTATCCTCTGTGATGGGGAAGAGATTGCGTGGTGAGCTCCATCCCTGATGAGGAAGAGCCCCACCCACAGGAGACAGGCAGCAGAGTGTGCCTCCCGGGGAGGAGCCAGGTTCCTCATTTTTACCAGGTAGTCTCTGTTCCTTTTTAAGAAACAGACAGACAGGCAGGCAAAGGGACAAATGTGAAATGAAACAAGACCCCAGAGTTGATTTGTTTGGCTCTTCTGACAGACTTCAACTGTGCCTCCCATGTGTCTTCTAAAATATACACATAGGGAGTACAATTAACAAATTTTTATCTGTCTTACTACATTGACAAATCCATCAAAACCCAATGTGGGATTTGGCCGACAGAATAGACCAAGAAGAGGTTGAAAGTCCCACAGTGTGGTTCTTCCTCCTTGTGCCCCAGCCCAAGATTGCATCTCAGAAGGATGACCCTGTGAGCCCCTTCCTCAGCAACTGCCAGAGAAGGTATTTTTCTTTTCTTTTTACCCTGAGTATTAAATCACTTTAAAGGCTATAAGATAAGCTCTGAGGAATCTGTGAAACCCTCAGTGGCCCTGATTTATGGACTCCTACTGTTTTTTAACCTGGAGACCATGTCCCAAGCTTTCATTATCTTCCCCAAGGGGCCTGAACAGCCAGAATAAACCATGGCTTCTTAGAGCTCCCTCCTGTCTTGGGCTGTCACCCGGGCACATCTGCAAACTGGAGCAAGTGTGGAGTAAGGAAAACACTGATTCCCAGACATCCTGTTGGAAATCTTCCTGGATTGTTCTGGGGCTTTTTTTCAGGGAACCCACCCTGGAACAGGTTCTTCTCCAAGGCACCCATGTTGGAACTCGTTTACTCTTGGCCAAGTAGATCCATTCCTAGACATTGAATTTCCCATATTTTGATCTGTCTCTTCACTATGATTTCACTTCAATTCCAAATCATTTCCACAGTATCCTGAATCCAGGGTACAGGTCCTGGAAACACAGACTACATTTAGCTTGGTAGGTACTGCCTGGGGCCAAAGCATGGGTTTCTCTCTTTGTTTATAAGTTGTTTTAGCCCCGACCCCTGTTCTCTTTATGCCATTTCATGGAGTCAGCTTACAGCCTGAACTGCTAAAAGGAAAACATCAGTGTGAGAACAGCTAACTAGTTCAGTCCATCCTGTGCCCTGCTAGAATGTCAGTAACTCCCAGGACTGTCATTGTCTCAACAGCTGGTATATTTTCAGAATCATTACAAACATTATGCAATTTCAAACAAAAGATAAGCAGCCAAAATTCTCACCAAATTTCCTTTATTATACCATGTAATGTTTTAGAGTAAATAGTAAAAAGTGACTCTTTCAACCAGTCTCTTGCGATTCTCAATGATAAGTCTCTCTTCATCTGTTTTTGGCTCATGTTGAGAAGTTCAGGACTTTAGAGGAATGATCCTGTCAGAAACATGAAGCTCTCTATCTTCATTGTGAACCCGTATTTATTTAGTAAATAGATTTAATGAGTACTGTATGTATTCATCTATTAAAACCATACAGGATTTGTTTGCTATAAATTGACTTCAGTGAAGTGTTGATATAGCTTATATCCTAGGAAACAGCCCGTCACTAGGTGAGGGAAGAGCACGGTAATCTTACAGCAGAAGACAACACTAGAGCTACGAGAAACAGCCAGGGAAAAGGCAGAAGAAGCCCCCAGAATGGAGGACACCTGAGGGTCTAGAGGTCAGCAGGGAGTGGCGTCTAGTAATATTAGTGGTCAGTTTGGAGGAGATTCTTAATATTCAGAAAGTTAGTGTCCATTATTCTCCACAAAAGGACATCTATCTCAGCATGGGGTGTCACACCCATAATCCCAGAACTAGGAAGACAGACAGGAAGGGAGTGAGCTCAAACACTGAGTGAGTATGGGGTACAGAGCAAGATATTGTCTGAGACAAAAATAAAATACAATAAAAGTAGAAAATGTAAAGAAAGGAGGGAATAAAAATTACAAATATCAAAAAAGAGAGACCAGGAATCAAGAGGTAAGAGCAGTTGTTAATTTTCACACTAACTATAAATAAGTAAACTTTCTTTTTAAAAGATTACTCTTCTCTGGTTTTGTTTAAATCTTATTTCATTTCCTTTAAGGATAGATATAAAACAAAGTAGCATGGAATGTTAAAAGTATAAGGAGGAGTGAAAATAGATTAGACACCCAGAGATGGAGACCAGGCATGGTTCAACCGTCATCAGACAAGGTGGAATGGGAGAGTCGTTTTATATGGTTGGATAGACATGAGTGATGAGTGGGGTTTTTTTGTTTTTGTTTTTGTTTTTTGGGGTTTTTGTTTGTCTGTTTTTCAAGACAGGGTTTCTCTGTGGCTTTGGAGGGTGTCCTGGAACCAGCCCTTGTAGACCAGGCTAAGTGATGAGTGTTTATGAATTAATTGAAAATGGCAAGAAAGCTGACCTGGTGATAATTAATAGTACAGATAGGTTAAAAAATGTGCTTCTCTATTTGAGGGTTGGATTCTGTGGAACACAAAGACTTATGAAGCTCACATGAGCACATGTAAGGGACTGCACTGTGAAATGACTCTTAGGAAAACAACAAAGGGTCATCAAAACGTTTAAATCAGCAGCTTGAATATAATGCTTGAAACGAGAGGGTTAAGAATTCAATGGTTGTGGTAATGTGTAGTTCTAAGTGCCCTCCATCTTCACAGGAATGTTGTGAGTTAAGGGCCAATCTCACAAGATGCCAGCGACAGTCAGGGGCTTCTAGTTCTGAAGGAAAAGAGAATGTCCATTCCATTCTCAAACATTCTTTCCAGAATGAAAGAACTAAACTTAGCTTTCTCACAGTTGGCACAATTGTTAGTTTCCCTCTCCCCAAACCCGAAGAGTGGACACAGCTGCTTGCACTGCACCAACACTCCCCTTCCCGCTCAAGTGGACAGACACTGTCCCTACCTTGACTGCATTTGAACAAGTCTGGGGGCTTCCCCGAGCTTGACCAGAGTTTAAATATTCCCCTGCAAGGTCACACCTCTGGCCAGTTTGGGACCCACTCTTCACCTCTGTGAATTCATCTTAGGATCAAAACTATCTTGCAGCCGCCTTTTCAGTGCCCTACTCCCTGCAACAGTAGCTTCATTAAATCCCCTTCTGGTGTACGAGAAACATTCAAAAATCTCTTTAATGTCATAAGCTTTCGAATATTAGGTGAGGCCTGTCCTGTCTCCACTGAACCCCTTTTTTGAAATGTTATTTATTTCTGTGTGTCTGTGTATGAGTTTGCATGGCCTCAGTTCATATGTGGAGGTCAGAGGGCGCTCGCTGGAATCAATTCTCTCCTCCTACCCCGTGAGGCCTGGGGAATGAGTTTTGGCTGTTGGACTGGTCACAGGCACCTTTACCCACCAAGCCATCTCACTGGCCCTTAAACTTTTATCTGAGGAGCACTTTGGGAACAAAATAGTTCTAGTGGGCCCTAACAGTGTCAGTACATAAGTCTATGCATCCTGCCCACATCCTGCCCTGTGGAATCGCCAGAGTCCACAGCCAGCAGAGGACAACAGATGGCGCTGAGATTCGTTTCCTCTTTGAGTAGCCATACTGTCATTTATTAAACATAAATAGATATCAAGTATTCTGTCTTTCTAAAGCTTCCCTCTGCCTCTTATGACAAGGAGTTGTCTTCCTGTTTCTGAATCCAGGAAAAGGTCCCGCCCCATCTTTCCTTGTTATTTCTGGTGTGTCTTGGATGTCTTCATTGCCCTCAGTCTTCCTTATCCCTGCCAGATTGACCACATAAGAAAACACACTTTTTGTGAATCGCCATCTTCTAGAAATTAATATTTTGAACTTTTTTATTTTAAATGTCAGAAAATTTACCAAAGAGTGTCACAGTCAACAATACTTTAGACAGTGAACTTGCTCCTCAGTAGAGTAGCCCATAGGAGGAAAGCCTCTGGAAAGTCAAATGGTTGTAATGCATTATAATCACTCAGCAAGGACAGCGGGCCCTTCGTGAGTCTCTTAAACATTCACACTCCCCTTTCTGCACGGGTAGCAGAACTTACAATGAGCGAGCTGCCTATGTGTTCTCTGGGATGGTGTAAATAAAGTAACACATTCTAAAGCAGAAATAACTGGATTTTAGGAAAACTTTTCATATGGCCATGATGGTATCTGAAGAAAATGAAACAAAAGCCTGCAGTTCAGGCATAAGGACAGGATTCCCTCCACTGTGTGAATGCAGACAGGTGTAAGCAAGCAGTTAGCTTTCTTTGTCACTGATGATCATGTAGCAATGCTGGTCTTGGAGTTGAGTGTTCAGCGATATGGGTTGAAGACTGAAATAAATATCAAACCCAAGTACCACTTGCGGAAAGCATATTTGCTTATCACCTAGGAAAAGTGATAGAACTGAAAAGTGATCCACTCCCCACATAGAGGCAAGCTTCCACTGGCATAGTAAATATCGCAATGCAATGTGCTTTATTGTAGAGGTTGGAACAGGAGAGCCGTGGTCATTTTGACTCCTTTATGTAAGCGGGTGAGAACACTGTATCCCCCTGGTCGAGTTTAAATTTGTCACTGACTGTAAAGGAGATGGGCGGGCATGTCTGTCACCCTCTGATTTCCAGGACGCATCTGGCTAACCTTGCTTCTGAGATTGAAGCCATATGGAGCCTTCAGAATTCTTGCGAAGACAGCCATCTTCCCAACTGTCGCACACGGAGGGCACATGACTAACTGTAGAGCAGAGCTTCCCAGCTGTGTCACAGGCTGGTTATTAAGTAGTCCAGCCAAAGAATAATCTAGTATATACATTCGACTGTGATATCACAGCCTAAGAAAACCATGGGGATAAAATAAACCCTCAACTAATGTAAATTAATGAACTCATTTGGTTTTTAGGAATTCTGCTGTCAGCCTGGGCAAAAGACAAACATTTTAAAAAAAGCTTTCATCTGCTTTGTCTACTATTAAACATTAAAGAACATCTAGTGAGATTTCTAGGTGGTGGGGAGTATTGGCTGTCCCAGAAAAGGTCCCGGGTTTGGTTCCCAGCACCCACATGGCAACTCATAACTGTTTGCAACTCCAGGCCCAGGGGATCCAATGCCTCTATGAGTACCAGGCACACAAGCATACAAATGGGAAAAGCCTTCAAATAAAAATAACTCAGTCTTAAAAAAAACATGAAATGTAAGAGAGAGTAAACATCCCAGGTTCTAGTAGCGTAATGAGAGAGCTGAGGCCGGGGTTCTGTGGTTGCTTATGTCCTGTGTTTTAGGTATTAGCAGTGAAAGCTCATGAAAGCATCAGTTAGCCAGTTGGCTGCATATAGGTAGACTCGTGTAATGTGTATGGGATTTGAACAGAATAAATTCTGGCAAAGAAGTTAGCTTGCCAAATGCTGCTGAGTGATCAGAAGGAAGAAAGCTAATGGTTAGGGAGAAACTTACTGCTGTAGAGTTGTAGAGTAGGCCAACCTACAGCACCAGGCACTCCAAGGCCTATAACTATACACTCCAGGCCCAAAGGCCATGCTTTTATTTCCTTTAAAATCAGAGGAGAGAAGGGAGCATTTAATAGGAAGTGTTTTTATATACAATACTAATGTATTTGTTTTTATACTGACTGGGTCACAGAATGTAATTCAAAATATTCTGTCTTATTTATTCATTTATTCCTTTGGTATGAAGGATGGGATTTTCAAAGGCAAAAATTCATAGGGCCCTAGAAAATAATGACAGGGTCCCGGTAGGAGGGTAAAACACAGAAACAGTCTTGCTAAAGATGAGTAACAAAGATGTGTTTTGCATGCAGCATCTACCTTTTTGCATCTTTTCTTCTTCGGTGTCCTCACACCCCTTATTCTGGGCCTGCCTTTCTTATTTACAAGTCTGTTTGTTGTCACCGTCCTTGGCTAACTTGAATCATGATTTAAGATGGAGCATCTGATCCCAATCTTCATCCCCTCGCCCAGTGCAAAACAAACCTCAGGTTGTGTTCCGTTTCTGAATCACATCAGTCCCTGTCTGCATTCCATGAAAGGCAGCAGCTATCTATGTTACTGGAGGTTTTCAGTGACTGTACAATGCAATCAATGAGACAATGTAATTTTTAAAGTAAAATAAGGGGGTGGATATTAGTTTAGTACCATTTTTCTTAGTATATCCCTTTAATCCCCCATACTTGCTGAACAATTTCTTCAGACATAATGATAAAGTCTGTCTGGCATAATAAAACCTCAAACTAGGTTATTTGTTTTTGAAATGTTTGGGCTTAATATATGAGCTATACATAGGAGTCCAGTTTCCTTAAATATTTCTCTCAAAGGTGTTGTTTATTATTTTTCTTAGGAAAATACATGCCTTCCAGGTTTGACTTCATTTAAAAGACAGTAGTCCCTTCATCTAATTTTGAATAGTTAAGTATTTCTGTTCCATTGAAATAGCTACCAGATTTCCATGGCGGATAAGGGGATTTCAATATGATCCCCATAATTAGAAAGAGATTTCCTCAGTGAGTGTAGTGCCTCATTTATGCACCTCAGCTGAAGGGAGAGGCCTGCATTGGAGCAAATCCTACATAAGGAGCAACAGGGAAAGTGAGAGGACCATCGCCATAGCCCCAGAGTCACAGCGAGAGAATGCGAACACAAAACTGCTCAAATCGGAGCATCATCCAGCAAGAAGAGAACTTAGCGCAAAGTGAGTCCCGTTTTCACACCCCGATATCAGATAGACAGCATAGAGGAAAAAGGCAGGTGGAATGTCTGTGGTTGGGAACCTTGATACACCAACTGTGCTCGATGTTTGACAGTGTAAGCACTCTCTACCTGATACCTACCTGGTGGAGCCTACCCAGTTGGGTGATTCCATTTCTCTGTGCTAAGAGCATGTATGTGTCTATATGCATTTCATATGTGCACATATTCTGAAGTAGAGTGTGAACCTATTGTGTGTGGTTATGAGTGGAGACTGTCTTTGATTTTCATTCTTTCTGCAGGTTGCATTGTTACCTGCCTGCCTCGCTGGAAACAGACCACATGGAGTTAGGGGTCTCTGTGTAGGCAAAATGTGTTCGGCACTGGGAAGGCCCCAGGCTTCCACCAGGCAGCATTTTCCCTGCAATGCAGGAAACATCCTTAGAGATGAGGGGCCCTTGTTGTTGGTGCTTCTCTCCCTCCTCTCTCCTTCATACTTTCATTGAACCCCAGAGGGTTTCCCACACTGTGTGAAACGAGCAAGCAATGGTTCAACTTCCTCTTAATTCAGGACAGATTTCTTAAATACTCTTTTCTACTTCCTACATTCAGTTATTTCTCCTGATCTTACACAACCTGTATCCTTAGCTTTCGGTTTCATAGTTATTTCCGGTGCCATGTACCTCCAATGACCTGGGCCTAAACCTTAAATATCTCTTTATTCTAGCAATGATAGGGAAGGAAAAATAATGCCACTTTAATTCATGCTTATTGAAACTCTCCTACATGAAAAAATGCATCCAGTGTCTGCATGGGAAAGGTGCACCCTAATCCACCGAGGACCCACGATGTGGTGTCAAAGTGGAAGGAACTGTGACGTTATATTTGAGCCTATGACGATTCTGTGCCACATAGCAAACCTGAGGAGATCCATGTCGTGGCATAGGAGGTGTGGGAAAGAGAACATCACTTTCTGACCGGACAAATAAAGTAAAGCTCGCCGTGTTTCTAGAGCAGCACCAGAGAAGGGTGTCTATTCTGTCCCCACTGATATCTAAATGTGGGGTAAGCGTTCGGTGAAATGCCACAGTCAGTGAATAAAACCCGTTCTTTTAGCTGGTTAGCCTGTGTTAATGCACAAGAGAAATTCAGCTGTGAGAAGGACCATCAGCTGGGATAGAAGGGATTTGCAATGGGCTCTGTGTACACTCTCGGGCAGTTTCTTGGAGGTCTTCTGCTTCCAGAATTATCCTGTTGGAGGACCACAGCAAATACCCAGTGTGTACCTCCAAATGACAGTTGGATCTGACCAGACCAGTAGCATGGCCCCTAGAGGCGCACTGGTGGCGAGAGTTAAGCCAAGCATCCCTAGAAAGTAAGGCATTGAATCTGAATCGCCAAGGATGTGTTGATTTGAAAGTGTAAGTTGAGGTGGGGATGGAGACATTCTAAACAAGGCTACAGACACCAGCGCCCACTGGAAATGGATCCTACGCAGATGTTGTAACCCTTCTGTCTGGAACCTATATTGTGTCTGTTTGGAGGGGACCAGCAGGCAACTGAAATCGACTGGTGTGGAAGACTAGAGAGGGCGAACTCACAAAGGGCTGTGTTATGCCATCGTTAACTGCGTCAGGCAGCCCATGTAGTTTTCCACAAAGCCACAGCCTTCTTACTGACATGTTTGGAACGTGGAAAGGCTAGATT
This sequence comes from Cricetulus griseus, assembly GCF_003668045.3. Classification (NCBI taxonomy): domain Eukaryota; kingdom Metazoa; phylum Chordata; class Mammalia; order Rodentia; family Cricetidae; genus Cricetulus; species Cricetulus griseus. Next base: position 5,495,171 of record NC_048601.1, read on the forward strand.
CTAGTGACAATGTCAGGAACAACAGACTTTACTTAGAAGATCGTGTTCTAATGGGACAGAGTTTAAAATGTCAGCTGAGGGCTGGAGAAATGGATGAGCAGCTAGGAGCAGGCACTGCCTTTGTGGAAGACCCAAGTTCTGTTCCCAGCACCCACATCAAGTGATTCACAAGTGCCTGGTCTCTGTCAGTGCCTATACTCAGGTGCACACACACACACACACACACACACACACACACACACACACACACACACAATTAAAAATAAAGATCAGTCTTTAAACAATGACCACAAAGATAAAACCTGAAGAGCTTCAAATTCTATGACAAGTTTGGAATTGATAAACAAGTTGTTTGTGAATCGTTAAGGCTTTAGACTTCCAAGTGGCTTCATTAAAGTCACATTTCATAGGTTAAATAATAATATGTGGTTCAGTTTGAATTAGTGTTTTTGGAATGTCTGTTCTGGGTTTCTTCCCATACCTCATCCACAGGAGCAAACTTGTGGTAAAATGGTAAGGCAGGGAGATAAACTTTCAGATTAAGGTCACCCCTCAACATCTCTAGTTTATTAATGGTGAAACATGTAAACTACGAATCACAAAATAGAATCTGATGGAGTTTTTTTTTTTTTTTTGTCTGCTATATATCAGAAAAATACTTGCACAAGTAAGTCAGAGTTAGATTTTACAGTTACGGCCCAACAACATGGAAACAAAGAACACCCATGTTCCTTTTCTCATTCAAATTGAATGACTCGTGCTTACATCAGAACATCAGTAATATATTTTCTACCCAGCCTTAAAGTTGTTCATTCCATTCAGGCCACCAAATCTGAGAAACAATTAAGCAGCGTGGAGAATCAACAGAAAGAAAGCCTAGCTACTTTGTCTTTCCTAGAAATAATCCTGAGTGGAGGCACCAGTCACCAGGAACTCTGACTAAACCTCTATACGTTTAAATCAGTCAGAGTTTTTAAACATTCTTTAAAAAAATGTTAGATGAATAAAGGAGAGGAGGGAGCCAAAAAGGGCACAAATGTAGATGGAATTTTCATTTCTTCTCACCTGTAAAATACCTGTTTAGCATTTATTTAATTATGTCTAATATGGACTAGTGATTCCTAATAAAACTCTCAGTTTTTATGTGCACAATGCATTCATAAATAGAACATTTGATTACTGTTGTTTTGTTGTTATACCAGCTAGAACACAATTTAAACATCTGCATTTGTACTAGGAGACACCCCTGTCTGTTGCCTAGGAAGAAAAATCCATGCCTTCACATAAGAGGGATCTTGATGGCCATCCATGTCAGCAGTAGCAAATAGTACAGATTCCTAATTTATCTTACTGTAAATACCGATGTTTCATGTGCTTTTATAAAGGATGGAATGATAGGAATTCTAGGACAATAAAAGTCCAGAAGTAAAAAAGTTGCCTGCTTGTGTCCCCATGTAGCAAGTAGTCACAGATCTGTGAACTTTTAAACCTAGTGTGAGATCAGCAACTCTTCTTTTGTGTGAGGAAAATTAAAGTTTATCAAGGTCTCAAACACTTTCCCTAGACCAAAAATAGTGATTTGAGTTTCAGTTCTACATGGTGCAGAAAATGAGGACTCTACAGGGAGAAGGGTGAACCCAAACCAGCAGCATGTGTAGGAGACAGCCTTCTGATTCAGATTTCTTTGTGTGTCTGTGTTGAGGTATGAAGATATTTAAATGGTAGGCATTCAGCTGAAAGAATGTGATTGGGAGTTCCTTGATTCAGGGGAGAGAGAGAGAGAGAGAGAGAGAGAGAGAGAGAGAGAGAGAGAGAGAGAGAGAGAGAGAGAGAGAGAGGTGCAAACTCTCTGCTTAGAGATCTGACTTGAAATTGTTCATGTCTCAAGAGATACTTATTAAACAAATAGTTACAGAAGAGAACTTATAATTCTGCACAGATCAAACCATACAGACTTCCAAAGCTAAACATTGTATTGTCCTGGAAAGGCAAGCAAGTGAAACACTAAGGAGAACATAGTCTGGGGAAAGCCAGGAGGTCTGCGCAGGCCATGTGACTAGGGAGCTGAGAGCTGTGTGCTTGCATGCCATCCAGAGATTTCCAAGGTCTTCCTGAAAGCCAGGTGGGGGCCACAGAAAGATCTCTCAGTGATACAACATCAAGGGAATTTCAGAGAGACAGAAAGACAGAGACTGGGAGAGAGCAGTTGCGGGGGGAGGAGTATATTTAGGAAGACAGGGTGTGCATCCTTGTCAAGCAAGAACTCAGCTGTTGGATTTGCTTAAGAGCATCGAAGGTTACAACATGGGGCTTTTACACTGGGAGAAGGATGAGCAGCCAGGAGAAAAGAGGGGAATCGTTGTTCTTGTGTTCAAAGACTTTGAGGCTTTTAGATCTGACGGTCATTTCACTTGTATTCCTTCCAGGACCCAGGATCATGCTTTCCAAAAAGTAGCTGTGACCATGCCTCATTGGTGGGTGTGGTAGACTAGGGTTGGGGGCTCAGGAGTGTTAAATGTTAAAAATGCTATTTAGGAATCTGACAGAACTGCTTAGCTTTTCCTTGAAAATGTAAGCCATAGGGACAGAAGTTTAAAAAGCTGTCAATTCAAAAGAGCATAGGAAATTGAATAGGCTACTGAGGGCGTTACAAAACCAAAGGGAAGTATTAGAGACAGCCTGCAGGATGGATGATGGCATAGATGGGGTTAATACAAACTTTGCTTAGAAAATTAGATTAAGGTCAATGAAATTAATACAATTAGGTGGTCCACGAGGATGAGAACATGCACAGCGCAGTGGCTAAAAGTACATCAAGAAGAACTGGAGAGATGTAGATTCAAATGCTTTGTCGTTTAACTGGAGCCTGAGTTTAAACTCCATTCCAGCATATGAAAGTGGTGGTGATATTTCACACATTCGACTTCAGTTTAGAGATCAGAGAAATTGCCTCCCAAAGCCCCATGCAGTCAGGGAAATTGATGTTTCATGGGGCTGTTTCTGCCATCTTCTTTAGCATCTTCTCGGGCTCCAATGGCATCTGAGGGTGAATTGTGACAGAACACTCTGGTCTAAGTGTATTCAAGGAATGCCCAGGTCTGACTGTGCCAGAGCCGTGTGTGTGTGGCCCTGGGAAGAGCCCCGAGTCCAGAGAGAAAGGCCTGCAGTTGTTGAAACAGTTGGTTTGGAACTAACACCCACATGAAATGCTGAAAGCTGTGCATTTCAGGTCATTTCCAAGTCCTTGCCACCTCACTCATGAAGCCCTGTGGCTGCGGCTGATCTCCTGCACAGACCTGCCATTCACACCCGTTAACACGCACAAGGCTCTATTCACTTCCAGGAAACCAGAGGCTCTGTGGAGCTGGGTAAGAATTTCTCCCTCAGCGAGTGATCAGAATGAATGAGTTTGGAATTGGCAAGAACGTTCAGGCATGTGCCACATTTCCTCAGGATCTTCATGCCTCAAGACCCCAGGTAGCATGGAAATTCTGTGGGAGAAGCCAGAGAGCCCTAGCAAGATCCCTCTGTTAAAGTCAGCTCGAGTCTTCTTCATTTATTCTTGCCATCCTGAAAGAGCAGAGGGAGAAAGGGAGAATAAGTAGATGTATACCCATTTAATCCCTACTCATTAGAAAACACAAGGCTGATTAATCATTTAAATAAAGTTATATCTACGTAGAGTGCTGGTGTTAAAGGCCAGAACTGACATTCCTACCTTAGGCTAATGTATGTGACTTACTCACTTTCTTAGATACCCTATTTCAAATTCATTTTAAAATCTTTGTTTGTTTTCTGAGACAGTCTTGCCCTGTGAGCAGTCTTGCCCTAGCCAGACACAGACTTGTGACAATTCTTGGCCTTGGTGCTACGATGAAAGTTTTTTACTACTACCTCTGGTTTTCTACTTCGCTTTTAAAAACTGTCTTCATTGCCTAGACCATCATCAGGTAGGTGGGAGCCTTTGGTTTAGGAAGGTAAAATGCACGGAAGGTATTCTGCCTCTCTTCCATGCTGCTACAGAGTGGGGCGCCCTGAGCCGCCTTCTTTGCAGAAATGGAGAATTTTCTTCTCTTGGTGTTATTGCTCAAGCAGTTTTCAGCACCAGGAACACCAAGCCTTTAAAAAGGAAGAGATGTTACATTTTTGACAGCTTTTGCCTTCCCCTGAGTGAAACAATAAAAATAAACATGAAGCCGTCGGCATGGTCCGTGCCTATAATGCCATTTGCATGTGATTTCCTCTGCTCCTCTAGATAATTGAATTTATTCAGGCAATTTATTTTTTAAATGTGTGGTCTCTGTGAATGGAAACATCGTAACTAAAGACAACCCTTTTATTCCCTCTTAATGAAATATATACATGTATGTGTACACATCTGTGAGAACCAAGGGGCAGAAGAGAAAATAATAGAAAAGCCAAAAATGTACTGTAAAAACCATTAATTAAGGAGACAAAGTTTGACTCTTATAACCCAGTACCCTGCCTTTGTGCTCACCCCTGTCGACTTTCAAGGTCTCTAGGTGCTCTACGGGAGCCTTCTCATTATGTCTCTCTGTTTGATGTTGCCAAGTGTAATGACCGGGTTGCAAAGGACCCTTGCAAGAGGCTTGTATGGATGATTGTCTCAGAGCTGGTGAGCAGGGCAGTGCCTGCTGGTTCCAGTCCCGAGACTCGGGCTTCGCACATACAAACCTGGATGAAAACAACCAAACTGCAAATCCTTTGTCAAGCAATGAGGCTCTCAGAGCAAGCCTATGTTCTCTTGATGTAAGAAGCAGGGGGAGCACATGTCTTCAGCTTGGGCTGGCATTTTTGTGGCTCTTGTGTACCATCCTGGGGTCACTCTGGAACACATCAGAAGTACCAGGTCATTCAGAAGGTGGAAATCCAAGCACAATCATAAAGGGAGGGGAGACGCAAAGACCGTCTTTAGTGCACAACCCTTTATGGTCCCTCTGCTTACCCTAGGATTCAAGTGTTTTCGCTTATGCGTTTACTAATGACGTCACTGGGAAATGGATAAAAAGATCACTCCTCATTACATCTATGGGTACAACTCCAACACTCACAGCTTTAGCTTTCTGCAAATTTGGGGGTGTTAGTGAGTGTCACCCTCCGCTCATTCCAGTGTCTGTGTGGCTGGACAGATGGCTAGAGAGCTGCAGTGGCCACACTTGAAAGATCCATGTGTCAGTTGCCAGGAAGGATAAGGAACTTGCAATTTCGGCTTCTGAATTTTTATATTGCTGTCTTTTTATCTGTTTTTATTCTATTTTTCTAGAGCCACTAAAGTATTTTACTCATATTTTGTTAAAAACCCTTCTTCATTTTTCTTTACTTCCTTGGCTTTGCTTAATCTATAAGTACTCATTCTTTTATATATACATTTTTCTTTGCAAAGAAAACCATGTACATAAAACACACACATGGCACATTTTATAAAATATGAGTATTTGCTTTCTATACACCTTTCAATGTTCAAAGACTAGTTATAATACTGGTAGACATTCCAAAATTTACATGGCAAATCTAAGTTCTAGGAGTAGAAGTTTTCACCCACTCATAACTCTTTCTTTTGGCTTTCATGGCCATCAGATCCCTGCCCTAGGAATATTCCTTGTACATGGAAAGATGTCCCCAGTCCTCATTTGTAAGAAATGGCTTCTGCACCCTCATTTAACAACCCCTGTTTGCTCACCTTCATCCTGTCATTCTGGACACATTAACACACTTACCTTCTCATATTCTAGTCACTGCCTGAATCTCTTGATGGAGATCACATGGAATTTCAAACCTGTATTACAATGGTCAGAAGTCAGGGCTGATGAATCGCTTTGATAAAATTATGTAAAATTTAATAAAAAGTAATGGACAGCTTTAATAAAGTGTATTTACTAAAACCATTTTAAATCTGAGCATGGTACCCACATGCCTGAGGCAAAAGGATCACTTCCAAGTCTAGACCAGTCTGGGCTACTTGGTGAGTTCAAGGCTAACATAGGCTATGTGTTATATGGGACCCAGTCTCAAAGAGCAACAGCAACAAAAAGCTGGCTGCAGTAGTGTATGCCTGTGGTATTGGAACTTCAGATCTAGATCAGAACTAAGGAGCAAGAGTCCAAGGCTGGCTTCAATGCATAGCAAGTTTGAGGCTGACCTGGGTTTTGCATGAGGCCCCATCTCAAGAAAACAAAAGCATGAAACAAAGCAAGCAAAACACTCTCAAAACGAATGCCAAGTTTTCAGAGCTATCTTGGCTCTATTTTAGGAATCATGTGTACCACCTGTGCTTTGTGTTTCTTCCTCACAAGCAAGAGCTATGGCTAGCACTCTCTCCTTTTTACTTACCAACTCCTCTCACTACTTTCTTCCAATTCCCTTCAGGATCTGCAAAATACAAGAAGTTTTTTTCTGTTTCAATGTAAAAGTAAAATTTATATGAAAAATGACAAGCACATGGATGCATATTCTCACCCACTGGAACAATTAATTACAAAAAAAAAAAAAAAAACACCAACCCATCTCAGGTGATCTGACATCCAACACCCTGCACAGACAGTGTGCCCTACAGCCCTGCCTACAAGTACCTGTGTCCATGTAGAGTAGCTCTCTCCTTGTACATCCAGCAGTAAAATGCTCCTGGAGTATGGAGTAGATGAAGGTGGAATGGGGTGTGCATAGGGCTGTGAACAAAAATGACTCAATTACTGTGGTTTGGAAGAATTCAGTTGTGACTGTAACTTCTTTGCCCCAGACACTGGCTAATTCCAGGTGAGGGGTGAAATTAGTGGCTCTTTCTGACACCCAGTGCAACAGTGTAGCAGTAAGAATTTATGATCACCTAGAGGTCATGGGAACAGTTTTCCATACAATAGGACACATACTCCCCACTGTGTCCCCATCATGCTCCCTTCCTAAGACACTGCGTCCAGAGAATCCCTTCCAAAAATCCTCCATCCCCTGCCAGTTCCTCCTGAACTCTCTCTCTTGTCTTTCAGGATGCTGTGGGAAATGGCCATTGTATATAGGCAGACTGTTTCTCATTTGTCCTCTCCTCCTTCCTTATAATGGATGATCACCGTGAGAACTCACAGATGATGTGTCTGAGACAGCCCCGTGTATTTTCCTCTTACAAGCTTAGACAAGAGGACCTCTCTATCTATTTCTCATAAGACCAAAGGGCTCTATGCATAAAAGCTTAATAAATTCACAATGAACTCAATTAGTATTTATTGAACACTAATAGTGAGATATGTGGTGACCGATCTAAGACGTCCCCACTGCCATAGTATAAAGATGATATGAAATAAGCTCCGTCAGAGTAGTGTACCCGGGACTATGACAGGGCTTCCAGATCCCTTTAAATCTCAGTTTTCTCTCTTTTTGAAACTTCTCCTTTCCCCTCTGGGTTGTTGTTCTGTAAATCAGCACTTGGCAGTTGTTATTGGTACGAATTGCTTCATGTGTATTTCAGTGCCTCTCAGACCATCAATTGTGAATGGAGAGAACACTGCTTTCTCTTCTTATACCTTTGGTAAATGTCACAGCACCTGAGCCAGCCGAGGAAGGCAAGGTAGCTGAGGGATAGTCAACGTGGGCTTTAGGATTGGATCTTGGGTTTAATTTTCTACTTTTCCATTTTCTCCCATCACTTTTAAAGTAATAACTTCTAGAAACCTTAATTTCCTCATATGTGAAATAGGAATCTTATATTCATCATGGAGTTTCTTTGTGAGTTATAAAACGTTATATAGTCCACAGAATCATTCAGAACAGCAATCGTTAACTCCAGAAGGGGAAGTCATGTTGACTGAAGTATTAGTGAATGTGTAAAGATTTTGTGTGTTTGTTGAGGAAAGTACCTTAATGGTATAGAAGATTCTGTTTTTCCCCAAAACAACAAACTCTAGGCCTACAAGACTAAATAAAATGAGAATATCTTCCTCGTAGAAACTGTGTGAAGACCATTTATTTGGCTCCTGGAAACCTAATGCTTTGTTGAGTGAAGGCGATTGTTCCTTCTGTATGGTGGTTCTGAAGTGCCTGCTCAAATGGATGCAGGACATTGTGTTCTGTAGGACAACTGCAGAATTTATTTACTTGGGCAATTATGTGGACGTATATGGCCTGTATATTGTCTCTGCGTTATATGTAAACTGTGAACTGTGAAGCCGTGAGCTATTTAAATCTCTAATCAATGAATGCTCACTCATGCTAAAGTCTCCTTTCAAAGCCATAATGCTACCTCTGCTTGGAACTGTCCAATGTCTTAGGAAAATAGGCCATTATCACTTTGTAATGGGAAGCTAGGGTGCCTTTGATGGTGTGAGAATAAATTGACTTTAGGCTCCAGAGTTGGCCTGATCTACTGAGGTCAACATCCCCTTAGCCAGCTCTAGTCATGTTACGGACAGAGGGGAAAGGACGTCTGTCCTAGCTGACCTTACTCTTGGCTTTCCTGTTAACAGTACAGAGGAGCCTGAGGTTTGGAATGCAAGGGTTCCTAAACACTCATGACAAAGGAGGAGTCCCGACATACCTGCTTAATGGACAGAAAGAAAAAGGTCAGAACAAAACAAATACAGCCTACCAACTAATTGGCCTTGTGGATTGATGAGAAATAATGCATTCCTCCTGATGTTTTCCACAGAATTTGACTTTTAGAAGCTTTATTTGGTAAGGAGTGGTAATGGGACATTCTTCTTTTGATCATTTTCTTGATTTATCACTTTGTAGAAAACTGTGAAAACTGAAAGTCAGGTGAGCAGCAGAGACAAAGTGCAGAGATGTGGAGTGGAAGCTTGAAGGCTACGCCCTTCCTAAGCAGAGCATGGGGGTGCCTGTCACACAGAGCCCCTGGGGGGAAAAACATTTGGTTTGAAGCAATCTTATTAAAAACAGACACGATCGCCTCAGAAGGAGGATCCTCCTGCCTCAGTCTCCTGAGAGGGTCATGTATGAAGCATGCCAAGAGCACAGATTTACCTCAGTAAACAATAGACATAGAATCACTGGGGGCAGGGGTCTTTCGCTCTACACATACCCCCTCATTGCACTACTTCCCCCAGTGAGTCAGAATTCTAAAAAATTTAAGGATTTTAGACCCCGGGTCTCTCACATATAGGCAATCACTGTATCACAGAAGTGCCCTCAGATCCCAATGCTTTCTGTTAAATGAACGAAGGGGATTATTGAAAAATAAAGGAGTGCCAATGGGTGAAGATAGTTGCTGCCAAAGATGTGAGGCCAGTCCTCAGACCTCACGTAGCAGATGGAGAGAGCTAGCTCCCTCTGTCTCCTGACCTCCACACACACCCTGGTACCTGCCTCCTTCCCTGACACAGAGCTTTATACACAAATAAGTAAGTGAAGCTCATTAAAATTAAAATAATAAATAATATATTTTACTTTTATGTGTAATATTTTCATTAATGTTAAATTCTGGACACCAATTACACATTTATCTGTGTGTACACATAAGAATTATCTCTTATCCCATTTTGGATAATGTTTTAGAGTTTTCTTCTTTTTGTGTCAAAAAATGCTAAAATCAACAAGACAACATCAGGGAGGAAGAACTTATTCAGACCCTGTGACAGTTGGAGCAGGGCAGGGGAGGAGGCAGTCTTCTCAGCTTCTGTGTCTCTCTAAGCTGTGTGGGACTCCAACCCATGGGGTGTTGGCACCCATATTCAGAGTGTGTCTTCCATTACAGTCTCTCTCCATCATACACACAGGCACACACAGACACATACATACATACATACATACACACACACACACACACACACACACACACACAGAGTTACACAGACACAGACACATACACAGACACACAGACATAGATACACAGACACTCACACAAAGACACAGAGTCACAAACACATACACAGACACACAGACATAGATACACAGACACACAGACATAGATACACAGACACATATACATAGATAAGCAGACACACACACTAACACACACAGCCACAGGCACACAGACACATACACACACACACAGACACACAGAGCATACACAGATCCCCCGACACAAGCAGACAATACACAGAGGCGTACACATATAGTCACACATGCATGAACACATAGACACGTGTACACACAGCATGCTTCCCCTGTCTCCTAGGTGACCCTAAGTCTAGGAAGGTAACAATAAAGACCAATATCACAGCCCAGGAAACTGACTCTGGAGATTCCAGTGTGTGTTGCCCAAGTGACATGTTTACAAAGGAGTCTGAGGGTTTGGAGAGGTTTCTCAGTGGTTAGAGCTCTGTCTGCTCTTGCAAAGGACCTGCCTTCAGTTCCCAGCATCCTCATGGCAGCTCATAACCACCTGTAAGTCCAGTTTCTGGAAATCCAACTCCTTCGTGTGTTGTGCGTGGGCACTATGTTGTATGTGGTATACAGACATACATTTAGGCAAATACTCATACACATAAAATATTTTTGAAAGAGAGCCTGAATTACACTTGAATAGCCACCCCTAGTTCAGTCTGCTTAACCACTGAATTAAACTGTTTTGATGTTTAATAGTGTACTACATGGGGAAGGGCTGACATATATTTTATTTAGATTGTTTCTAATTATAAGCAAGACTACCAATTGTCCAGCTGGTTGGTATTATTCAGTGAGTGTCTACTCTACATGGGATAAAAATAAGTAATGTCTCCATCTTTATTATACCTGTGTAAATACTTTACAAATGTGGACACACAGACCAAAACTATGACAAATTCTTCAAACTCATTTCTTCCTTCAGACTCAGATGTGAGCAGTTTTTTGGTTGAGTTTACCAGGTATAATTGTTCTGGGGCCTTCTTATGGAAATGAGAAGTATGATGGGCATTCAGTCTCTAGTTGTTGATATGGAAATGAATACTTCGCAAATTGGTATGGATTATAGTATATTGATACAAATTGAAAGTTATTGTTGTTATACTGTTTATATTTTTCTACTCTTGTTTAATGTACTTTTATACATTGATACAAACTTAAGGTCATTTTTGTTATAAATATATATATATATATATATATATATATATATACACTCTTGTTTAAAGGATTTTTGTACACTGATAAAATTTTGTAATGTTATTACAATGTGATATATCTACATATCTATTTCTATATCTAGTCTCTTATCTTGTTTGGGGTATTGTACCTATGCAGTTCATTTAAAATTCTAGTTTTTGAAAGCTATTATTAACTGTTTAAAATAACCGAGAAACATAGGTCAGTAGTTAGTCACCTATAAAAATGAAATTTGTACATACATCAGGTATCTTTTCTAGATCACACAGAAGGACATTCCATCATCAGGCTGTGTTTGACAGGGCAAATGTTCAATGGAAATCCCTCTTCGAGGTCTACTCATGTCTCTTTGGTTCAGAGGCAGCCCATGATTGGCCTTGGAGTCCTGGAGGGGAGGACCTCAGAGGCCTCGGGGTATGTCCAAGAGATGTTTGATCTTGAGACACAGTGTACAAATCTTCAGCAGAGAGGTGATGTGGCTCTCAGCACAGAATATTCTTTGTTTTCACGGGTCCTAGTAGCCAATGTATTAGCAATTTTCTTAGTGCCACTTTTGCTTATTAAGAGGCTTGCAGGGCATATGAAAACAGAGGTTTCACGCCCAAATGCAGCATCTCTGAGCTCCCAGCAGATGTGGCCATGAAGGAATGTTTAGGGAGAAGACCCTCTAGACGCCCCTGTCTGTGCAGCATCTGCACGGAAAAAAACAAGGTGTTCCCTTAATTGCCCTCCCTGGCATGGCCTTTGTTCTTGATCACCACAATAGTGACTCTCTTTGAACAGCCTCATATTACACATGGTTTGTACTGCGTGTGGATCGTGCGGTGCTTGTGTAGACAGATGACAACCTGTGGACATGAGTCCTCTCCTTCGCTATGAAGATCTTGGGAACTCAACAGGTCCTGAGGTTTGATGGCAAGGTCCTTTACCTATCTTACCAGCCAAGAGAGTTCCTTCCTAAATCTCAGTTTCATTTGCAGGCATTTAGCAGTTTTGTTAAGATGATAGTGATGTCATAGATACCATTGTTTAAATCTCCACGTTATAAATATTAGTAAATTTTGTCACATTTCTAAATGCAACCTAGTTTCAAAATGCAACATTGACAAAAACAAATCAGTCTCAGACTCTCTAGTCTATTCTGTTACGACGAAATTAGTAGGAAGGAGGCTAAGGAGAAGGCGCTGGGGTGAGGAGAGGGCTCTGTGGTGAGGAGAGGGCTCTGTGGTGAGGAGAGGGCTCTGGGGTGAGGAGAGGGCTCTGTGGTGAGGAGAGGGCTCTGGGGTGAGGAGAGGGCTCTGTGGTGAGGAGAGGGCTCTGTGGTGAGGAGAGGGCTCTGTGGTGAGGAGAGGGCTCTGTGGTGAGGAGAGGGCTCTGGGGTGAGGAGAGGGCTCTGGGGTGAGGAGAGGGCTCTGGGGTGAGGAGAGGGCTCTGGGGTGAGGAGAGGGCTCTGTGGTGAGGAGAGGGCTCTGTGGTGAGGAGAGGGCTCTGTGGTGAGGAGAGGGCTCTGTGGGGAGGAGAGGGCTCTGTGGGGAGGAGAGGGCTCTGTGGGGAGGAGAGGGCTCTGTGGGGAGGAGAGGCTCCAGCACAAGAGCATTTGCCGTATGTGTATGGGTGCCAGTGTTTGGATCCCCATGCCTACATCAGCAATCAGCAGACATGTGAACACTTAGACAAATGCTGAAATGACTTGGTAGCTCAGAAAAATGCCATTGACCTCTAATTTGTGCTGGCCCCCTTTTGCCCCCACCTCCCCCCCTTCTCCACCAATTTCCCCATAGAACACGCACACTGTTGAGTCCTGTCATTTAAGGACTCTCGTCTTCCTCACTGTAGCCACTGGCCACACCACTCTCCCTCTTGTGCTAACTCCCATCTTATTCTACAATGGAAGTTCTTGACGTACAGTGGGCATCACGCTCTTTGCATCTATTTGGGCTCTGCTTCTCAGGGGTGTGAGTTAGGAATGCTGGAGCAGGGCAGAAGAACCGTATCGCATATTCCCAGGTAGACTTTCGCTGTTAGTCCAAGGATGTGCTTTGGAGAAGCTCATGCATGCCTATCAGCACCACTAAGCTAGATGTTGTCAATTACAGTTGATCACTGCCAGTGGGATGCAATTGGAAAACAAATGCAAAAACTTAGTTCTTCATTCAGTAGTGAAGTAGAAGCCCAAGCTGACTTTTCAGCTCTGTGCTTGAGACAAATGCAAACCAGACTGAATCTTTGTAACATCGCTATCCTGCTGGACAGCCATCTACAAGAGTCTGGTTCTCAACATGGGAAAAAAAGGGAATCAAACAGCACTCACCACTGCTTATGGTATCCCAAAATACAAGAAAATGTTGACTTGATCCGGTGTGTGAAATGTGAGGAAGTTTTTATGACATGGGGACTTGCCCTGTCAGCCTGTGTGCCTCAGTATTAGATGCCCACAGTGGATTTTGACTGTGCTGAAGAAATTTTCTAGGTGTAGTCAGTGTGTGTATTCATCACTCTTTTTATTATTGTTATTATTATTCTTATTATTATTCCTTTTTTGTCACAGGTCAAGTGACTACATGTCCATCGTGGTGATGGGAACATGAGGCAGATGATGTCATGGCAGTCCAAGGCAGGAGTCAGAGAGAGAGAGAGAGAGAGAGAGAGAGAGAGAGAGAGAGAGAGAGAGAGAGAGAGAGAGAGAGAGAGAGAATCAGTGCTGATATTCCGTTGTCTTTCTCCGTTTTTATTCAGGCCAACTCTTCACCCCATTAATTTCATTTCCCACATTCAAAGTGAGTCTTCCATGCTCGGTGGTTTCACTGCTCACTTAAAGGCTCACGGAGACACCCAGAGTTGACAGTGAAGATTAGCCAGTGCAGTGTTCTTCCAGAGTCATCACGGGGCTTGAAACAGAGTTTTCTGAGGGTTGTGTAGCAAAACCACAAAGTCCATGAGTGCACATTAGCATCTCTTCCATCTGTGGATTGATATGTGGGTGTTAGATAAGACAGATCTATAACAGAAGACAGATGACAGTTAATAGGTAAAAGATAGATTGAGAGATGATGTTAGATAATAAATATATAATCAGATTTATATCTCTGTATGTGTAGACACCCATATACATGATTATTTGTTTATCTATTTATTGATCCATGATTGGGTATATATATATATATATATATATATATATATATACATATATATATAGAGAGAGAGAGAGAGAGAGAGAGAGCATCTGTCTGTGTCCCTGAGTGACCTAAACTCATTATGTAGACAGGGCTGCCCTGCTACTCATAGAAATCTAGCTGCATTTGACCCCAAAATGCAGAAATTGAAGGCATGAACCACCATTCCCAACCCATTTGTTATAGTTTTTTACACTAATTGATCGTTTAACTTTTAACATCAACATCTATCTACATGAGGGGCTTCCTGGGACAATGCATTAGATCAGTGCTTTCCACCCAGCGATCCATTTTTCATGGAGTTGCGGGAGATTTCGGGAGAAGACTGATACTGGAATAACAGCAATGGGAAATGGACTCCCTAAAATCATGGCGGAATGACATGTGTGAATGCAGAAGTGTGCTTATGTACACCCAGGGATTGTGTTCTGGAGAGAAGCCTAAGCGCGCTCCCAGAAGTCTGTAACTTAAGAGAAACCAAGCCCAGGCTACTGTTCATGAGAAAACTTTGCAAAGATGTCAAACCAAAGAAAGTGCTGTAAATATTTAAATGAAGGTCTGCGTGAGGCCTTCATTACCGTACCTGACAAGGTAGATGATTAGGGTGACAATCCATTACACACTAAGAAGGTATGTATGAGTGATCTTGTTCTTTTAAGCATCGTTTAAAGAATAAATGCACAAAGTAGGCATTGAGATAGGTTTTTAAGCCTTGTTCTAGTATTCGTTGGTGAGTTTTATGGGACTACTCATCGCTAGCTTGATCTTGTCAAGCAGGACACCTCTGTTGTCACTTGATGGTGGTGCTGTTGGAACCCCACAGTCAAGAGACTGGAGACAGGTTTTGATGGCACTAAAATCAATAGTCATTCAGGCCTTCTCTGTTGCTTCTTCTGCGTTTGAAGTTTTAGTTCGCCGAAACAAGAGGGACAGACAGTATTTATAGATAGCTTTAAAAACACAAACTACCCATCATTTTCACTCTGATCAACTAGTTAGGGAAGAAAGTCATGCTGAGTTCATATCGTTGTTTAAATGTTAAAGTTCATTTTTAATTTCATTGGCTAGAAGGATAGACAGGATTTATAAGTCTGGAGTGTTTTAACTAATTTGAAAGAATTTTTCTTCTACAGAAGGTGAATGTATTAGAAGGAAATGCTGTTTTCATAATTATTAGGAAGAGGATAGTCTATCTTGATCACATGTGATAGATAAGCAATTATTTTAATTTTTTGAGAAAAAAAGCATGTTATGGCTAAGGTTAGATGTAAGAATTCTGAAGCCCACTAGGTTTTCTCATTATTCAGTGTTCTAATGACCTCAGTAATTTCCCCCAGCCTGAGTCCCTTAGTTTCTCTATAAACTGGAAATCATAATTAGTTCTACCATAAAGATTAAACTTAGGCATGTAAAACTCTTTAAAATGCTTGACATAGCAATCCAGTTATTATTATAGGCTAACAAATGGGATATAAATATAATGTTTTTTACTACCATGTTTGAATTTAATTTCCACATATAGAATCAAAACCTAAGTAACGTAATGCATCTTATAAGATCAAAAACTAAGGATGAAGCGCTCTTTGGATGTGGTTGAATTACATTAATACAGTCCTTCTTTCAAATGAAGTAATACTTTCTCATTACCCAAATTAACACTTAAATATAAGACACAGCATTTTCCTTCAAGTATTTATAGTGAAATGCTGTCTTTAGGAAGAGTGAAGTGTGTTTTCACAAGGGCATCTCAATGAGGGGCTTATGTTGAGCACACTATTTCTTATTCTCTTGCTTGCAAGGATGACAAGTAGCAAAGGGAAAAACCACCAAATGCCTTCAGAGATTTGCTCACTCTGGCATCATTGCACAGTATAGTGCACCTCACAGTTGTGTGCATTTTTCTGCAAAATCCTGAAACTCTCAGGTTTCAGGAGTAGATTAGACTCATATGGCTATGCTGGCCCTTTTGTGCTTCTGGAAGTTGAGTATCCAGGGTTCAGATGCCATCAGAGTGAAGAGAAACATGTAACCATGTTTTACATATGGCAAAAGCAATCTCAGGAAGAAACTGGAGCTTAAGACTCTCTTGACTAGAGGCTCACCCAGCTCTTCCCCAGTGAGATTCTCATCATGCAGACAACAACGGAGTCCCAGACTGAAACATCTGTTAGCCACCGTCAAAGGAATTAGCAGTGCTGATGGCTAAAAGGTCATCTGACAGGTGACTTGGAGTCCTGTGTGAAATAGCAGCAATGCTTCATGAATTTTCTTTAAGTCTGGCCTGCCGTGGCACCTGAATTCAGAACCCTTGTGATGTAGGTTAAACCTTTCAAAACATCAACTTCCAGTATGCAAGGTGTACAAAATGGGATGCTTCCTTGGCAAGGAATTTCTGATCTCTTGTGCCTGATTGTATGCAAGTGTGGGAGCCATCCTCTCTCGGGATGGCCTGCCATAGAAAGGTGTGTGGTGACCGGTCAGCTCAGTGTTCTTGTTTCTTCAGTTCTCCGTGCTTGAATGTGAGAAGCAGGCACACACGGGTGTACTTAGGGTGAAGCCTTAGGTGAGGTGTGTTTACTTTGATCATGGAGGAAGACAAAATGGAAAATTTTTAGTGAGCAATGAATATAAATGTTTTTTGCTGCATTCTGTATTGTGATGCTGTGTACTGCGGGCTGTTCATGAGAAACATTGTTTTTAGTTTCCTGGATGAAGTATTCAGTTCTCTGACTCCAAGGAGACGGTGTGTGCTGTTTCTCTGTGTGCTTATATTTATGTATCTTTTTAAATAAATAACTCCAAGGGTGGGCATGCAATTTCCTTCCAAGGGCATGCAATGACTGTATACTATATCCCAAACCAAATATCATCAGAAACTAAATTGTTTGCATACAATATTCCCTCAGAGTTTAAGAGGTGTCTTCTGTGATGGCGGGAAAGGGAAGCCACTTGGGATTAAGCTATTTGGGGTTTAGGGTTGTGATTCAGAAGGTTTTGTTACCTTGCATGTCCCCCTCCTCCTCTTCCTCATGCATCCTGTCTCCCTTCCTTTTCTTCTTGTGTTTCTTCACAAGCCTCAGCCCATCCAACAAACTGGTATTTCTCCTACAGCTAATGACCCTGTTCCCACTAACATCTGTTAGTTCAAAATCATATTAACATACAATGATTATGTTGATAATTATTTCCAGGGATTGAGATGACAAGATTTTAGCCCAGCAATTGAGTATACTTAAGGTAGCCAATATTACCCTTAATTTTAAAAGAATGAGGTTATCAGTGTCATTTGTTACACAGTCGTTACATTTGTTACAACTCTTACACAGACAACGAAGGCCCCAGCAGGCATAGTGTATGCTTTTATATATTCTATTTGCTCACACTTGCTCGTATTTTCAAGGAGACCTTCCATGCCATACAAATGAGAAATATAATCAGAGTGAAACTCACAAAACTGGATGGCACAGTTTTGCTCATAACAGCACTCTGCTTTGTGGGAACTCAAAGGACTATGGGCACAAGTGATGACCCCAGGGAAAACCCTTAAGCAAGAAAACTGTTTATCATTCCAGCTTCATTCCTTTTAAAAATGCCTGAAATATCTTTGACACAAAATATACCCTGTGCGTTACAAATGTCACAAGTTTGCTCTTGAAATTTGGGAGAGAAAAGATAAGAGAAGACAAAAACACAAAGTGTTTGAACAAAGAATAGAGTCCCTCAAGAGTAGATAATTACAAAGAAGCAAAACTTGAGGGAACTGGTTAACATGGTGCTTGATGCTACAAGTGAAATGCAGGGGAGGGGCCAGAGACCAGGCTTCAAGCACTGAGCCCTGTGGGGAAAGCTTCCACCGAAGAAGAGACAGTCTTATAATGGTCCCACCCAGTGTCCAAGTCTCCAGTGTGGGGGGGCTGTTGTGGAAGATTGAGAGGGGGAGGGGCACCAAGGGAGACCCGGTGCCATTTAGGGGACAATGAAGACGAGTCAGCCGAAGATAAAGACAAGGTACAAACGTATATGGGATTTGTTTAAACATTCTCCTGTCCCCAGGAAGTTGAATGCGGTTGACAGCTCCATCTAATATTCATGCTACCAGCTGAGACCTTCAACAAAAGCCAAGGTAGTAGGAGGACCACACTGCCGCTGAGTTTAAGAACTTGTTGCCTCCCTTCATGGCCTCCTGTTTGGGTTGTGCCTGTACAGCAATCCGTGACTCACTTCTGTGCTGGCTTGCAAAGTGAAGACAGTGTTTTTAAGTTTTTCTTTGCTCCTTGCTCTTACAGAGTGACAGCTCACATTTTTACATGTCTACAGATTAAGCCACAGAGCTCCTTCTCCCCCAAAGAAACCTTACTGAATTTTAAATCACCCACCCTTCTTTGCTTTCTCTTCTAGGAAGTCGATGGCAATAAAGTTATGTCTTCATTAGCCCCATACAACTCATCTACCTCACCTCAGAAGGCAGAAGAAGGTGGGCGACAGAGTGGCGAGTCCGTGTCTAGCACAGCCCTGGGGACTCCGGAGCGGCGCAAGGGCAGCTTAGCGGACGTGGTGGACACCTTAAAGCAGAGGAAGATGGAAGAGCTCATCAAGAATGAGCCGGAAGGTAAAGGCTGGGAAAGGAAACTGTGGCATGCCCAGTTTGGTTTAAGGAGTTTGATTTAGCTTCTAGTTCTGAGGTTTGCTTTAGATTCTTAAGTTGAACAAAATAGAAACCTATGGCTGTGAAGATTATTCTTTCCTTTTTCCTTCCTTCCTTCCTTCCTTCCTTCCTTCCTTCCTTCCTTCCTTCCTTCCTTCCTTCCTTCCTTCCCTGCTTCTCTCCCTTCCCTTTCCTCTCTCCCTCCTTCCTTCCTTCCTTCCTTCCTTCTTTCCTTCCTCCTTCCTTTCTTCTCAGAGATACTAAGATTTTTTAAAATCATAAATTCATGTTGCAGTGTGAGCCTTATTTTTATACATGAGTAAGTTATACTTGAGTGAAACTTAAAGATTCAAGAATAGAACGCCGCAGCATCGCCCAGAAGATCCTCCTACTTGTCACGTATCTGCAGCCTGCACTGTACATCTCTAGTAAATTTCCCCCCTCAGGAACCATTTTAGAATTGTGTTGCATTTGTAACCTTTAAATAGCATTATATCTTATCCCACCTTGATCTTAGGTCCACCCCTTATATAGATCATAAAATATGTGATTATAATTATATAGAAGTAGCCCCACTCAGCCTTCCATTTTTGGACATTTAGAATTCTTTCCTTTTGGGTTCCAGCTCTAAAACTCTTTCATAGTTACTGATAGCCTCCTGAACTTGATATGTATATGTGCAAGGGTTTTCTTAAAAGTAAATCAAAGGCAAAAAAAAAAAAAAAAAAAAACCTTGCTCACCTGTCCAAGGTTAGATCCAGATGGTGACTTGTTCCAGTTTTACCCTGTTGGGGTGCAGAAGCCACTCAGCACACGAGAGTGGCTCTCTTCATCAGCTGCACGATCCAAGTGAGCAAACCAACAAAGACAGGGGAGAGAAGATGCACTTTGACTGTAAGTCATGTCTGCCATGCCGTCTATGACAGCCAGTGCATTTTCAGGTCTCGGGAGCATCATGGCCAAGTGTATTGGAAGCTGTTGCTTGACTTTATAAGGAACTGCCAAGTTGTCTGCAAAGTGTCCACAAATGTTCCTTCCTGCTGTCACTAAAGGGAGATCCCTGCTTGTTCACGTCCCTCTCAGCCTTCGGCACGGTCATGTTTGGGGATTTCCGTTCATTCGCATAGCTATGCATTGCTCGTTGTTGGTTTACTTTGCTGTTCCCCAATGGCATCAATGTTCAGATCTCTCCATACGTTTATTTTACATCTCTGTGTCTTTGGGGGAGTGCCTTTTCAGTGCTTTGGTACCTTTATTGAGTCTTTCTAATACAGATGACTTTTGACAGATCTCTATATATTTTGGATACCAGTTTTGAATCAGAAATCTATTGACAAACCTTTTCTCCCAGTCTGTGGTTAGTATTTTCATTCATAGTATTTTCTTATGCAAAAAAAGTTTAATTTTAATGGATTCCAAGTTGTCATTTTGTTCATGAATTATACTTTTGATTTGTGTAAGTGATCATGGAGAGTCTAAGAAAATTTTCTTACACTATACTCTACACCTTTGTATATTGCATTATATACTTTAGATCTGGGAACCCTTTTGAGTTAATCTTTTAAAGGTTAGGTTCTATGTCTTATTCCTTTCATTTTTGTATAATCAGAGTGTCTAGTTGTTCAGCACAATTTACTGAAAGATGATCCCTATTCACCGGATGCTTGACTCTTTGCAAAGATGGGTGACTGGACTATCGTGTGTTTTCTTCTGCCCTCTGTGTTCCGATCCATCAAATCATTGGACTATCATCCATTCTGTGATACCATGCTGTCTTAATGACCATGGCTTCCCTTGGATAGTGTCATTCTTCCAGTTTTCTTCCTTTTCTTTGGGATTTTATGGCTTAATCTGAGTCTATTTTCTTTCTCCAAGAACTCTGAAATCAGTTTTCATATATCCAAAGAATAATGTGGATTTCATGAGAATGGATTGTGTCTGTAGATCACAGAATAAAGGAAGATGCCTTATCTTAAAAACATTGACTGTTCTCATCCATGAGCACAAGAATCTCTCTTAGTTATTAAAATCTGGGTTCTTACAGTTTCCAAATGCATATCTTAGGAGTTTAAAATTTTACCTATTAATGTAATATACACACAATTGTTGATCTTTAAATTCCCAAAGAGATTTTCAAACATTAAACCACCTAGCAAAGTTGCAATAACTCCAACTGGGCCACACTTAGTTCCCTTGATCTCATTTGAGATTTTACTTGCTTAGACTTTGTTGAAGGTGTTTACATTTAGGTCCGTTAGTTCATAATTTGCACATTCCTAATATCAATACGGACTTCATAGAAGGAGTTGGGAAATGTTTACCTCACATAAGTAATTTATAGTCACACCTTTTGATATATTCTGAATGCAATAAGGGCTAATGAGTCCCAGTTTTCTCTGTATGTTCTAGTCCAAAGAGGGCATCTTTAGATGATACTATTAAAGGGAATTTGGTGCATGACATTGTCATCCTTCCACTGTATTGATCTGACTGACAATAGATGCATGACCTCTGAACTTGGAAGTAGATGAGAGGCCTAAACCCAATGAACAAATCTCTGTGGCAAAGATAGCAGCAGGAGGTACCCACAGGTACCTGACAAAAGGTACAGGGGAGCCCTGGGCATTGTAGGAGCTGCTGAATTCCCAGGAGCAGCTACTCCAGAAGAGCAAAGGTGGATGTTTTAGCAGGAAGAACTGGCACAAGGAAACAGCATTACTGAATATGAAGGCTTTCCTTGCTGTTATCTTTGTCTGTAATGCCCTTTAATATATTTCTTCCTCTTAAAAACTTAAATGCCCAGAGAAGGAGGAATGTGTTATTAAATAAGATTGTGAGAATTTAAACTGAACAAGACAAGAACTAAAAAGTCTGACTTTGGGCTAGAGAGGTGGCTCAGCTGGTAAGAACACTTGCTGTGCAAATGCGGGAACCTACCATCTAGAAGTCACCACTTCCCCCACACTGGGTGGAGTCACATGTGTGTCTGTAAGCCCAGTGCTGAAGGGGACATGGATAAGAAGGTACTTGGGGTTGGTGGCCACCAGCCTAGCTTCTGTTTCGAGGGAAGTAGGGCAGAGAGTGAAAGTCTGGTGCTGTCTTCTCTTGGCCTCTGTGCATGTATGGGCAATAAAGCTGTGTGTTTGTGTATACACCAAACTCACACATGCACCACACTCACACATAAACATGGATGCATACTGACACATGCAGACGTAGAGACCCATGGGCTCATGCCCTCGCTCTGGAGTTTCAGAAACCATCTCTGTGTGGCAGAGCATGAAGAAGCCTTTACACCCACACATGCAAGCTCCTGGAGCTTGCTTTGAGTATCCAGAGCCACAGATGCACTCTTACTGGTAATTTGCCCTGGTGATAATGTGTATGCATTTTTACATACTTTGTTATTTTGAGGCATGGTCTCGTATTTTCGTCTGTTCACCTAGGCTCAGTGTGCAGCCCAGGCTGGCTTGAACTTCATGACGGTCCTCCTGCCTCAGTCTCCTGAGTGCTGGGATTTCAGGCGTGAGCCCTCATGCAACTTTCAAGAATGCACATTCAGTGACTGAAACAACTGACATGCTCATCAAGAAGTAATTTATATCTGAGAAAAGCCACATTCTTACTCAGGAAGAAACAATATGGATTTCAAAGAGAAAAGCATGCAAAACCTGTGTCTTAAGAGATTGTAGGTCTCCCAGCAACTCAAAGCTCTGCCTTTGAGACATCAGTACTGGCCATGTCTGAGACTGACCCCTCATACCCGTCTTCTCCCCCAGACACAAGGGACTGTGATGGTGGGTAGAGCACACACATGTGAGCTGAGGCTCTCTCATTGCCTAGATCAAAAAGACAAAATATTTAGTAATCAGCATGAAGGGGAAATGTAAAATGTGTTGGTTGGAGAACTACAAGCCCTTGTTGCAGCTCTGTGGAGAAAGGAGCCGTGGAAAGGCACGAGGAGCAGGGAGGGAACAGAGCTAAGTGCTAGGCGTATTTTCTCTCCTCCAGACATTTGTCCATTGTTTCTCAGAGGCCATTAAAATGAGCAGCAGGTTGTGATGAAAATTTCATTAAGCCCAGTGAAATCATTATGAGGGGCCATGTTCACATCTTGGCTTCCTGTCGTGGGGTGGGGGTGGGGGAACAGATTTCATCAGAAAGACCACATTATCTTCAGTCTCACTCTGCCAAGAGCAAGCCACCAGGGACTGGGACCTGAGGAGAGGAGGCCAAGGAGGTGAGACTGCCAGTCGGGGACAATAGGTGACTATGGGTGGAAGAAGCAACGCCTCTTGTTTACCCTAGCCTGTGATTCTCCCTAGTGATGAATTAAAATATTTTCAAGTGTATCTTAGGAGAAAACCATAACATTATATTGGGCTGTGTTTTTACCCTCTTGGAGTTTTCAGCTCTTATTATGAAAAAGATTTGGTCATGCATATTCTTAGTGTCCATTCTTCTAAATTATCCATCCATTTGTCTGTCTGTCTGTCTGTCTGTCTGTCTGTCTGTCTGTCTGTCTGTCTGTCTTCTATTGTATGCATGTGTGTGGATGTGTGTGTGCGTGTATTGAGAATTGAATATAATTTGCAAAAGTAAGCTTTCTTCTTCAATCATGCAGGGTCCAGGGATTGAGCTCGGGTCATCGGGCTTGGAGGCAAGTGCTTTTACTCACTGGGCCATCATGTTGTCCATCACTGTCTATTCTTCCTTTAACTGACATGTGCTGCTAAATTCAAAGGAAAACCACATATAATCTACCAACCTCTCTTCTGCACCATTGTCATTCAGTAGGAAGTCTGTAGGATCAGTTAGCCTTTCTTAGGTGTGGCAACTGAAGATTGGCGTAACACATAATGCTTCATCAAGACACCCAGTGCAATGATATATTTGGAAAAGGCATAAAATCTAACATATGACAAGTGTGTATCACACATGATTTAAAATGTGAAATTCATTGAAAACCTTTGCCTATTCTTCATACCTGGGCTGTGTGTATAGCCCTACAAGAATCGGGAAGAACCGAACACGCATAAATGACCTCAGTTGCTAGGATCATTTTCTCTCATTATCAGATGAGAAATCTGATGATCAGAGACATCCTAGTCCACTATCTAAGCTGGTGTTGCCCTTGGTCTGGAATCCCCAACCTCACATACAGCTTTCTAAGTTCTCACAGTACTTTATTTACTCCTACACTCTATTCCTCTGAAATAGTAAAAAATGAAATGATAGTCATTAGTTCCTCACTAAAATAAATGTTACACAGTAAGTGATCAGATTTGGAGAAAGTGTTTAAGGACACAGTTATCACACTGTAGACTGTTTGAGCTTAATTTGCCATTAAAAAAAAAAAAGAATAGAAAAATGAGAAAACCTTGAAATTTTAATAACCATCATTGCAGAAAAAATGTCTGGGAGCAAAATAATTGTGGAGTAATAGAATTGTAGATGTAACATTGTAAAGCAAAACATGTCTTTGTTAGATCTCCATGTTACAAAGTTTGCCTGAGTCTCACAGGAAGGGGGAGTTAGAGTTACCTTTAAGTTTACTCTTGTTCTGCCTGGTGTTGGTGGCACAGGCCTTTAATCCCAGCACTTCAGAGGCAGAGGCAGGCGGATCTCTGTGAATTTGAGGCCAGCCTGGTCTACAGAGCCAAAGCTACACAGAGAAACCCTGTCTCGAAAAAAAAAAAAGTTTACTCTTGTTCCAATGTAACACCGTATCGTAGGCCATTTATTTAATTTTACTCCAATATTATAGTTACTAAAGTTGTGGTAATCATACTAAATTTACAAAATATTCTGTGAAAACCGTGCTGAATCTCCTTCAGTGCTGCTCCCCTGTTGCTGACACAGGTAAAGGAGAGGAGAAATTTTCCAAAACTTATGACCTCCTTTTAGTGCTCGCAAGTTCTTCAGGCACCCTCATGGAGCTCTGCAGTTTCCTTGGCAGATGGTTCAGCTGGTAATAGCTCACTAAGTGTGGCCACCTGAGTTCTACCCCTGGTTGGGACCCAAAGAATGGGAAGAGAACCAGTTCCTACAAGTTGTCCTTTTTTTGACCTCCACACACATACCATGGTCTCACTGTGTCTCTACACATGCACTAAATAAATAAACATAAAACAAAATTTAAAACACCGAAGTTAACAATTTTCTTACTTAAAAAATATCTTAGTAAATTGACCCTGCTCTTATTGTATGGAGGACCCAGAATTAAAACAGAAGGACTGTCCCACATGCTGCTCCCCCAATGCTGCCCCCTGTTACTACCCCCCAACACTGCTCCCATGCTGCCCCTCAGGCTGTCCACAGACTTTCCCTCCCAGTTCTTCCCACATTTTCCTCAGTTATTTGTTTACTTCCTTCGTCTGCCGTCTTCACCATGGGGAGTGATCATTCCATGCTATCGGAATGATTCCTCATTTCCAACAGAGCATAGGTGACAAGGTTGGCCCTTGTGAGTCCCAGCTGTGGGTGGCAGCCCACTGACTGATGCCTTTTATCACTTTTATCAGGTCCTGAGACCTGATTTTGTTTTCATTTGTCTTTTTCGTGTATTTTTGTGTTTTTCCACCCTCCACAGCCTACCCAGACACATCCATTCTTCATGTCAGGTTCTCCAGCTCATCTGGTCTGTCTTCTCCTTTTCTTAAATGCATTCCCCATCATTGCAGGACCTTTGGGATCATTCATGTTACCTCTTTCTATGACTCAGAGACCCAGGACATAGCACTAAGATATGTATGATATGTGTGTCTTAATAGGAAATGTGTTGACAAGACATAGATCATAACTCTGCTTTGTTGCTGACCCTAAAGCAAGACCAGATGACAATGATATATGAACATTGTTTCCAGAATTTAAAACTATATGTGTCTTCATTTATCCATTTGGTTTTGTTTCTGTAATACTGGGATTGAACGGGGGCCTCCTGTGTGCTCATTAAGGACTCTCACTCTTGAGGTACACTGGAACATACTTTGCAGTGTTCTTTATCTAGGATCCCTTTGGGGAGTGGGATCTAGAATACCAACCACAAATGAGTGGCTAGCTAACCTATAAGCAGTTCATGGCTTTCATATATATATTCATATATTCACCCAGACAAATATGTGTTTAGCTTGTTTCTTAAGTGAAGAATGACTTCACAATGGAGAAAAAGAGTTCCTCTAAATTAACAGTGGGTGAGGTCATGAATTCTGACCTGTAAAACTAGGAAGGACCGTGTAATATTCCATTTGTGGGTTTCTTGTATTCCCAGTATACCACTGTACACTAAAAGTAAATATTAAGTCCCAAAGAGTTATAGTTGTCTCAAATTTTACCATTCGCTTATATCCATCTATCCTGTCATTTGTTAATTTTCCTTTGTGTCTTTCTGTCTGCCCCAGCATGCCCAAGTGTACGTGTGCATGTGGCTTCCTCTCTCAGGTCTGACGCATGCCTGTTTTTGCTTGGCTTCTGTTTCTCTCTGTGTTCTTCATCCTTAGACTGAAGCTCCCATGTCTAGAACTGGTTTGCCTTAGTGAGCATGCTCATTGTGTGTGAGAAGCCATTGGTTCTGACGTCATCGTTAGTGGCACCAAGGTCCACTGACAGATTTCCCCCAGAAAGTCTTTGCCGTTGGTCCTATAAGGCCCCAGGGACACAGCATTTTCTCCAAGGCCTACTGTACTGCTTTTTTGAAAATGGCTCTGTGCTCTCCTGCATAGGATCCACAGACAATTCCCTTCTTGTGAGAACCACTAAAACTAGACACCGAGCTCGCAAAAGTCTAGTTCATGAGCTGCCCTCGTCATGCCTCCAGCCTCTTCCCTGAGCTTCCCTGAGAATCATCCACAGACTATCGGGGTGGAGACAGGCGAGTTTTCACTCACTTTGTCCCCGTGTATCATAGGTCTGTGGCTGAAAGGCAACAAAATTCACCACTGACAGGACTGGATGTTCATAATACCGGGGCC
Source organism: Cricetulus griseus (assembly GCF_003668045.3). Lineage (NCBI taxonomy): Eukaryota > Metazoa > Chordata > Mammalia > Rodentia > Cricetidae > Cricetulus > Cricetulus griseus. The sequence goes on from NC_048601.1 coordinate 5,522,005, forward strand.
TCTTTGTAAACTTGGAAAAATACATGATTTTGCTGTCTGGTATGTCTTTCATGTGTTTGTATCTGTCCTGGACCCAATCCACTGTACTTGGTGGCACCTTCTATAGGACTTGTAGAACTTTCCAGAAAACAGTGTGTGACAGTCAGTGTCCCTTTAATTTGCAATGCAAATGTATTGGTGTATGCAAGTATAAATCCTCAAACATGTGAAGCCGCCTTCCTCCAGGTGACCCTGGAGTTTCTAGTTGCTGAAGTAGGCATCACTTGCAGCTCAGGTTTGTCAGGGGTGTGTGCTCCCGTAGCAAGGCAGTCGTTCTGTAGAGATGGTCCTGAGTATGTGGTATTTGGCCCTGTGAACATGGCCGGAGGCAATGCAACATTTGAGTGTGCAGAGTAATTAAAGGCGCCCCCTCTTCGCACTCACATGCCTGCTGTGGAACACCCTTTAGAAATTATATCAAGCCTCCTTTACCTGAGACTCTGAGACTGTCCCGGGGAAAACAATAGAGATTCACAATCTCAAATCAAAGAGCACAACGGCATCCCTCTCCCTGAGCAGAGAACGGGCACTCTGAAACTCGCTCTTGTTTTTAGCTCTGCATTTGATGAGGCGGAGAGAGAAAGCGAGCACATCAGGGGAAAGCCTGAAATACTTTAATTGGCAGAGGTTTGAGGTGCGTTTGCTCACTGTCCCTTTGACAAAGTACATCCTGAAGAGGCTTTGTCAGTGCTGTTCCCATGAAGGACAAACAAGGGGACTTTTCAATGGATCTCTTTAAAGTTTTGTTCCTCACACTCCAGCTGCTGTCAAGGGCTGTGCCTCGTGCACTGTGGCTCTGTGTTCAACTGTGCTGTCTGTCACTCGGAAATGTCTCTCTTCTCGTTGAGCAAGCTAGACTCTAACCCAGGGGCACCCCTTCTCAAAGGCACCCCTATATGGAAATCAACACTCATAAAATGATGACAAAGGGACTTGTTTTTCAAAGGTTGAGACGAGACAACGCCCTCACACGATGAAGAGTGTTCTTCCATGAAGCAGTGTTTGAACTTAGGCAGACGGCTGACCGTGTTTGAAGCCTTGAAGGGAGTCTCATTCACACCCCAAAAGTAGCGTTTTAAGCACTCGCCATCATGGTGGTTTAGCCGGGTCTGTTTGGGTTCATTAAGTGTTACAGGAAATTTATTTATATCTGCATCATGGAGGCTCAGGGACTATTTGTGAGACTTCTCTTTACCCTGTAGGGCCTTGATCTGCAAACTGGGCTTGTGGGACAGACAACCACTGGCGTGACATGACTTCTATTCTTATGGCCAATTAAGAACTTGCTTTTTTGGCTAATAAAATGTAGCTACTTTTCGAAGTATCCTTGATCTCCAATATCCTTCTGTATATAGTCAAGCTAATATTGGGTTTTAAGTTGGATATTTGTCTTAATATAAAAAGCACAAGGACTTTGACTATGAAATATTGATTCCTGCTTCAACATGTGTGTGTGTGTGTGTGTGTGTGTGTGTGTGTGTGTGTGTGTGTGTGTGTACTGAGGAGACAGCATAGGCCAGACCCAACAAGTTTTTACCAGATAATTCTGATTTTTTAATAAAATAAATGTATACCTCTTTCCCCAATCCTCGACTAACTCCGCCAATTCCAGATTTTCACATTCAATGCAGAGCTCCCAGAGGGAGACCTGCTGACCCTGGCTACATATTTATAAATAATCACAAGGGGAGCCCCAACAGCCCTTCTTGCTGATCATATATCATGGCTTTTGGGGATATCATTTATTCAAGAGTGAAGAGCCAGCCACCTGTTTCTGAGGCCTCTCTTCCCTCACAAGGAAGGTTCCAGCCCCAGCTGAATAGTAAGGCTCTAATCTGGGCAGCCTACGAGCCTCTTTCAGAAGCTAACTACAGCCTGGCTGAGGAGTTTGTGTGTTTGCGTGCCCATGTGTGTTTTTCACTCCCTTACCCCCGAGGCACTTGTCACAACCATGCATATTAAAATTAATCAGACCTCCCAGGCCTGTGTGGCTGTGTGTTTAACACGGAGAAGTGGCTATCAAGCATTTGCCCTAATTAAATAGGCCTGCTTAGCTTTGTTCTAGTGGGTGTTCAGTCTTTTTTTCTAATAGGACTCTCTCATGAAGAAGGCACGGACAGCATTGGAGGCAGTGGAGAGGACACTCAGAGCTGCCTCTGCCACCTGCTCCCAGAGTCCTGAGACCTCAAGGACTCCCCCAAGCACCTTGAACGCTGCCCTTGATGTGAAGGGGAAATGTGGCCAGCAGCGTAAGGGAGCAGAGAGGCTGGGCCAAACAGAAGGAGCATATGACCTGGACACTTTGTTTTGATTAAGATGGCCCATCTCACTGCTGTTGGAGTTGGAGACCAGCTTGTGCCCTCCACTCCCAAGTTTGTACTACAAACTTTGGAAGCCAAAGGGAAAGTCTTGTTGAAATATAGGATGTCTTCAATTTGAAAGGCAGCTCTTACTCACCCAACTTTTTTTTTTTATGTAATTCTTTCCCAAGTCAAAGGGAACTATTCTTTTGTTTTGTTTTGTTTTTTCGAGACAGGGTTTCTCTGTGTAGCTTTGGAGCCTATCCTGGCACTCACTCTGGCAACCAGGCTGGCCTCGAACTCACAGAGATCCACCTGCCTCTGCCTCCCAAGTGCTGGGATTAAAGGTGTGCACCACCAACGCCCGGCAGGAAGGGAACTATTCTTGATGCAATAATGGCATCAGTCCTGATAAAGATGGACTTGGTCCACCCTGACTGTTTCTAGACCTCACCTGTTTTCATTGGTGTTACATGTCTCCCATATCCATAGAGAAGAAGCAGTGTAGGTCTATGTCGTGTTAGGCTGGAGACACTGAGAATGGCCCAGACACGTAGGACACAGCCACTTCCTCCTTAGTGGCCTTTAATATCAAAACTGAGGGCAAACGAACCATAATGATGTCTCTGTTTGTATATTGTAGTCCCAATTCATGTATACCATTGGGGGTATTTTATACTATAGATGATACATGTGAAAAACCTGAAAATATCTCAATTTGATTGTGTGTGTGTGTGTGTGTGTGTGTGTGTATGTGTGGAGTAAAGCATGTAGTGGTCATTTGAAACCATTTGACAAACAATATAATAAACAGCTCCGTGTTACATAGTTTTGGGATACAATAAATTTCCAGATAACTACTAAACATTGGCCAAAAGATTACTCTGGAATATAATTCATTTCTTCCTTAGGAAATACAAAGGGCCTCATGATTAAAGACAAAGAAACATCTTAACTACCACTTTCCAGCTCCCCCCTGCTCCCTCCCATTTGAGTGGTGACATGTCAGGACCCATGTAGCCATCAGCCCATATCCTGTCTTACATGTGGGCACGTGACTGGTGTATGTGGGTCTGTCTCTGTGGTGCTGAGCAGCTGACAACCATCTGGTACCTGACAGCCCCCCTCCTCACCACGCCCCTCCTCACTGGGACTGCTGTGGGTATTTATCAACACAATTCAGACTCTCCTGTGTGGGTGTGTGTGTGTGTGAAATAGAAAGAAAAACCAAGGCCTTGAACAAGTAAATATGTCTTTCATTGTTCCTTTTGTTTGGAGTGTTTACTGTGTGCTATTCTTGGCCAGTAGAAGTTGTTTGACAGTTCTGAGGAAGGGTGAAGAACCTTTTCTTGAACTTTCTCCTTTTGTTTTGTCTCTGTGGAGAAACTTGCCATGTGCTATTTCTTTTCAGTGACACTTCTATGTAAAATCTCCCTCTGAGACTGGCCCTGCTATGAGGACAACAAAGGCAGGAGATTATCAAAATCATTGACTCTTTCGTCCTTCTTGGGTTGAGGTGGACAGTTATAAGAAGGTAGACCTTCAGAATAGGACTTGCAAACTTTGTCATCAGAAGTGAATCACACGATGGTACCACATGTGTTTTCCTAACCCTTCCAAGAAGCTCCAGTTGCCTGTCAATTTGTGTAAGCATTGCTGACATACTAAGCCCTGACTTAATTCAAGTTTTAGTTTACTCTCACACATTAACATGATATCAGGGTAGAATTTTGTAACAGGATTAATAATAAAAAAAACACTCAGAGACAGATATTGGTGTTCAAGTTGAAGATCAGAGAAACAAAACAGCCAGCCACTTAGCTCTAACCTCCACCTCAGACCAAAATGGATGATCCTGTCTCAACAAATCCTCAGAGACAATAGCTTTCCCTGTCTGGAAACTGAATCCCACATGAGGCCCTTTCCTTTTTCCTTATTTACCTCTCTAGTGCTGGGATTAAAGGTCTGAGCTCTGTTTCTCTCTTAGATTAATTCACTCTTGTGTAGCTCAGGGTGGCCTTGAACTCACAGAGATCCATACACCTCTGTCCCCTGAGTCCTGGGATTAAAGTTGTGTGCCACCACTGCCTGGCCTCTTATGGCTAACTAGCATGGCTCCTGCAATTAAAGGTGTGTATCACAATTGCCTGGCCTCTATGGCTAACTAGTGTGGCTCCTGGAATTAAAGGTGTGTATCACCACTGCCTGGCCTCCATGGCTAACTAGTGTGGCTCCTGGAATTAAAGGTGTGTATCACAATTGCCTGGCCTCCATGGCTAACTAGCATGGCTCCTGGAATTAAAGGTGTGTATCACCACTGCCTGGCCTCCATGGCTAACTAGCGTGGCTCCTGGAATTAAAGGTGTGTATCACAATTGCCTGGCCTCCATGGCTAACTAGTGTGGCTGTCCTTGCATTCTGACCCTAGTGACTTTATCAGCTCATAAACAGTGTATCACTACAGAGCTGTATTTGAGGTGTAATTGTGGGAGATGTCTATGGGAAAGTGTGCTGGTATTGGCCATGTGTTAACGGTAGCATGACAGCCCTCTTACCCTGGTATTCAGTGTGCTGGTGTCGGGCAAGGGTCAACTGTAGCTGGACAGCTCTCTTATACTGGTATTCGGTGTGTTAGCAAGGAAGTAGTGACGGTATTGTAGGTGAATTAGAGCCCTGTCAGCATTCTTGCTCTGAGTGCTTAAGCTGGGCTTGTCAAGGTTTCCCTGAGAGATTTCTTTTACTTATGTGTTTTCCGCACCATGTATGGGAGGCGTGTGCTCTGCCCAGCCCTGGGACAGTTTTATTCACCCTTAGCTGTGGCAGAGTTGAAAGCAGAACCCCTGGTGGTGATGACAATGCAGCCTCTTCTCACTGGAGTTCTTCTTCCTTTCTGTGGGCTTCCGTTCGATGCCATTGTTGCAGCCTGCATGTCCAGGTACCGCATCTCAGCAGAGAAATGCTTCTAGCTGGGAGGTTGGGCATGTTGGGACAAGGGATGTATAAACAGGAGATGTCACTTCTCAGCATTAATATGGTGGCTATCCAAACTGCAAGAAGAAAAAGAAACACCCAGTTCCAAGTTATCATGGTAGGACATGGCGGTGTCTGCTGCATTTGACTCCATGTTGGCGAACTTTGGTTATCTCTGTTCTTGCTCAGCACGGCCACTGAGCACGGTGTCACTGTCTGCTCTCACCTTAACTCCTCCTAGCCCATCAGAATGATTAGGGACACACATCCCAAATGAGGGGTCAGCAAAACTGTGTGATTTGAGCCTAGATCTTTCACTGAAAGAATGTAGTTAGGGATGAGTAGATGATGTTAGTGAAGGCAGAGAGGCTTAGAGTTCTTGGTTTTGTCCTCACAGGGTTTTTACCTTTTCTTCAAGAACTAAACATATCTAAATAAGTGGTTTTTGCCAGTTTCAAGATTCATTACATTATAAAGAGAATTCTCCATTGTGTCTTTGGAACGTATCTGTGATTCTGAACAGTGAGAAGTGCTGTCTGTTTGATATTGCTGAGGACCCAAGGTTACACAGATGCTGTCTTCCTTTCGATCTTTGCTCTCTGTTTTTATATTAGTATTTACACTTATGAGAAATAATCTTGCCAACCCAGATCTCCACAATTTTTCTCAATAAATTAATATATGTGCATAAACAAACAATATATATGTAAAATAATAATATAATGTTACTCTAGATTTAAGGATCACCTACATCATGCTGGATTTCTTTTTTATTACATTTCTTTATTTCACAGGGGTGGGGAATACTACAATGTCTATGTGGAGGCCAAAGGATGGATTACTTAAGGAGTGGATTCCTCCCACCATATGGGCCCCAGGGATTGAACGCAGGTCATCAGACTTGGGGGCAGTTGTCCTGCCCTGCCCAGCCATCTTGCCAGCACCCTCCTGATGAATCTCAGCAATCTTTGCTTACACTGAGTTTTGCTAAATAAGTACAGAATGGGAATTTTCACTCACATTCTGTATTTTGCTTTTTTCCATTGCTTTTTAATTCTTTTGACATTCTGTGTATACTCTTTTGCAAGTCCCAAAATGGACTCAGTACCTCTTTTTCTATAGTCTCCACCTTAATTCTTTGATCCCTCACTTACATACACCCTTTCCTCTTGATACCAAGTATGTAGGGTGGTCCTGATATATGGTGGTTATTTTATGGCTTAGTGAGAAGACAGAAATGAAATACATAGCTCTTGTTCTCAACCTGATTATGACCTTTAAGGAAAAAGACCAAGAATTTCAAATCCTGGAAAAAGGGTATGCAAGGACGAGGCATGTGGGCTCTGTCTGGAAGGTCAGGTTCTTATACCCATGGCCTACCACATAGTCAATATTTGAGCAAATTGCTTCCAAGATTAATATTTACATATCAGCAGACATATTTTTGTTCGTCTTTGGAGGTGGTATGGCTCCTATGACTACTGCAGTTGACAGCTTCAGCCAGTTCTCTTCAGGTGTTTATGTAAACATGACTACGCTATCCACCAGACCCATCTCTCCATAACATGGCTTCCTCTAATGTGTTCTCATCCCATCATATTTGGGTGTTGCAGGGCAATCAATTTCTCCTTCTCACCATCTGCCTGAAGAAAGTTCACAGCTGAAAAGAAAAAGCAAATTCCTTTCCTTTTGTAAACCAGCAAATAAGCTAAAGGTCTAATGTTTTATTTTCCTTTATCCAACCACCTTTTGCTTTGCTCACTATGATTGTAGAGGATAGCATATACTGTCATTGGATTTTTGTTTAATACCATCTGTTTGGAACTGTGAAACAGATTGTCATGATAATAAGTAAAACCTCAACTAAATCTTATTCAGGGACAAAAAGAAATAATAGTTTGGTATCATTTACTGATACATAATAAAAGTATGAGTACACAGCAATACTTTAAGATGTCTACTCTGTAACTCTAACCTCAATTTTAATGGATACTTCTTTAATTAAGACATATATACACATGGGACAAATAATTTACTCTGGCATGCTCTGACCTCTTGCTGCCTGTCAATAACATGCAATCCATTTGTGTACATAGTCTGCTGAAGACAAGGCTGTGGGGAAGCAGGCCGAAAGATTTGGTGATAACATTATTTAACATTTTCTCCGGAGTATAAGCCTGAGGTAGTATGGGGTGTGGCACTTGTGCTATCCTACACATTTTATCTCCCAGAGCTTAAGTGGATGTGGTGACCTTGAAGCTGAAATGAGTTCACTTTCCAAGTCTCTAGCCTAATGAGCTTACTTCCCACCTAACTCCTCAGCCTGGTGAGCTCACTTTCTATTTAATTTCCCAGTCTGGTGAGCTCACTTCCTGTCTATGTCTCCAACCTGGTGAGTTCACTTCCAGTCTTCTCAAGCCTTGTGAGTTCACTTCCTGTCTAAATCTCCAGCCTGTTGAACTCACTTCCTGTCTAAGTCTTTAGCTTTAATTCCCATGTCTTATCATCCCCACATCCCTCTGTATAACCCTTGCTCTGACAAGCCTTCACGTCCTACCCAAGCCGCCATGCTTTTCTTTGCTTATAAATTATTCAGTAACAGTGATTTTCCTTTAACTTACAGCTTGTTGGTTACTGTTGACCTTTGATATTTGGTTAAAATTTCAACCCTACCAGCAGTTTTCTAAACCTCTATCCTTCTTTCTTAAGAAATCTGTCTTTCTTCCCTGTTAGATTATGACCCCTTAGAACCATAAGGAAGCCCAGTGAAGTCCTTGAGCAGAGAGTAGTTTCTACATCTTGCATTTTTGATTGCTGGAAAATCAAAAGGTTATTTTTGTAATAAATAAATAATATGAAGCAATCACTTTGTGGCTATAGCATTTTATTGGTCTCTGGTCATGTTTGTTGTTTTACATGTTTATTTATGTATCTCAAGGCTGATGGAGTTGAACAGTATAGTTTTTCAGGTCGTAAATATTTGTTATGTGTCTCTCTAAATAGCATGTCTTCCTACAGGTGTCCTGAAGAATAGGAATGTAGGTGTGGTCAGTCTGTTATCCAGTGACTCTAGATTGAACAGTTTAATTCAACAGCATCCTGGGCCTTTTCTGTCCTAACTCAGGGCCATCCACCTTAGGGGCTGTTGGTGGTGATCCTAGTAGATGTCCCTGAATAAACTACCAAGGGCTGAGGCTTGGGTGCTGGTGTTTGCTTCATTATTATATGTGTAATCTTAGGTGTGTGTTTTATTTTAAAATAATGGCAATTAATAGTATGTATACTACTGTTAGATTATTTTTCATGGGACTAGGTAAAGGAATTTCATTTCACATCAAAGACAGAGTCTAAAGAAACAGTTTTGTTCAAGTTAGACTGACTGGCTAAGCAGTGAGTTTGTGCAAGGAACACAGATGGAGAGTCCTTTGCAGAAGCATCATTGAAAAGCCACACCCAGCTGCATCACTGAGACTGAGGTCATCCTTCTGCCACCTGTGTCCTCTAAGACCCTTCCCAAAGTATGTGAGTGCTAGGTCAGCTGGGTACATGCAGCTTCAAGGTGAGGAGATGCTTCCTCCTCCCCATGAGGGGGCAACAACTCCATTAACATCACCACGGTTACCATTTCTTTGCTTATTTCTTCCTTTCTATGACACCTGCAAAAGTATTCTGCAGGTCACCATTGCACTCAGATGGGGGGGAGTTAGTTTGGCATTCTAATATACACTGCAAACCTGAATTTTAGGGCAGAGGCAGAAGGATTCCTAATTCCAGCCTAGAACTTGTGTCAACTTCAATGAAATAAACTCAAGAAAGAGCTTCAAGTAAATGGCATTTTAGTCTTCCCACATGAGATTTTGGGGCACACTGTGTTGTGGAGTGTTTTCCCCTGGCTTTCTCCATGCAAGTCTCTGAGTGCTTAGACATCTCTGTGCAAAGAGGAAGTTAGCCTTTACTGTGCACTGCTTCCAGTTTGTTTTGAGTTCTTCCCCTGGGTCAGCTAACTACCTGCACATGCATGAAGTAAAAAGAACAATTTCAGTGAGATGAGAACATGTTACATGTGAACTATTTTTTTTTTTAAAATACCAGAAGCCTCATGTCAGGGAAAAAATCAATGTTATTTTACTACCGTATGCTTTCTCATTTTCTTTTTCACTCAAAGCATATTTGACAAGGACTGATATCTCTTTTTGGAGGTTCAAATGCTGGAAGGTATCTGTGATTGTTCTTTTTAATCTATATAAAAATAAATTTTAATATACTTCTATCCTCAATTAGATTTTTTTATTCCACTTGAAAAGACATTATAGCTTACATGCCAAAATTAATCTTGTCACTTTAAAGAAATGAATTGTCCATATTTTGCTGCGTTTACTATAGTTCAATAAATTCAATGTTAAAAATTACTATTAGCTCTCTCTCTATATATATATATATATATGTCATATATGATTTCAATGATAATTTACCAAGTATCTCTTGTTAAAATATGCAAGGATATTATTTTATTAATTACTTCAGGTATAGACTAAGCCATGTCTCAATTGTAAAATTGCTTATTCCCTTAAGAAGAATCAGCAATGCCTCTATGCATAGGGAAATGATAAACACATTTAGAATGGCATTAAAGCATGTAGTTTGTATCTAAAACCAAATACAAACCACCCAGTATTTGATGAATGTAGATTGTACCTGCAGAGAAAAAATGCAGCTTTCAAGCTTTCACTGAACACCCTTCTGTCTGTATATTTCTTCTCTTTTCATTTCCTGAAACTGGCTAATAGTGCACACATGTGGTCCTCGGGGCCTGGTTTGCAGCGAGGACGCTAAACTGATGAGCCCACAGCCTTCCTCCCCCAGTCTTCTCTGGGTGTCCCTGCACTCTCCGGAGCTGAGACAGATGGCTGCTGGTTGAGTTGTGTGCGTGGGAGAAGGGACTTCCACATGTGATTCTTACCATTTGGCAGTAATTAGTTTGTTGTATAAATTAACATTAACTGAACCATTCTTGAGGAATTGTTTGTAATTATCTTCTTTGAGCCTCTGAGTTGTGTAAAGAAATAAAAAGCAGGGAAGAAACTGCTTCTTATTTGATAAAAGTTGAAGGGTCTATCATTAGGCAGAATAGAATAACAATTATTATTGTATACCCAATAGGCTGAAAACTTTGAAAGAACCATGAAACAGAAAAGACCAAAGATTTTTTTTTTCCTAGAATGAAATGGTTGAGAAATACAATTAGCTTTTCTGAAACTGCATGGTACTTTTGTGGCTGTTAACACAGAGCTGAATGTAAAGAGAAATGGGAGCTAGAGAAATTTTTTCACTAGTAGTAACTATTGAGTTCTTCTTACTGTGGCCCCTTGAATGTCACCAACTGCCTTGTCTTTTTTTCTTCTTGGTTTAGAGACTCCAAGGAGAAACATTTTAGAACAGGTTTGTGTACAGTGCATCTCTAGTAACTTTCTTAGGCAAATCAGCCATTAGGAGATGGAAGTTTAATAATTCCAGCTTTAAACTCTGAGTAGAGTCTAAGTGGCCTATCTCCCTGCTAACCCACCTTCCCATCCGCTGCAGAGAGGAGGATCTCAGGTGAACTTGACACCCTGATCTCCATCATCTGCCTAGCTTTGGTTGGGAATGTGCGCAGATATTTCTAGGCTTAAAATCCTCCTCAGTTCCTTCTGTAAAGAGATCTGATAACTACAAGTTACAGTCCTTCAAAGTATCAGTGTTTATTTCTGGAGGAAGAAAAAATCCCCATCTTTGTTTTCTCTTTGCAAATTTCTATCAGAAATTGTCTTGAAGAACCAGTTCTTGCTAGGCATTTGACCCAAGACAGTTGACATGTGTCAGGGCAATTTTACTGTCCCTGACACAGACGTAACATTAATGATGGCTGGGAAATACAGTGTTCATCACTGCATATGGAGTTTCCTGAGTGCTGAATGCTCAGGCACTAGCAGGCCCCATGTTTGTGGACAATGAACAGCAGGAATATGTGCCATTAGTAATTGCTTTATATTGTACAACTCAATTCCTGATTGCAATTATAATTTTAGGGACTGTAACTACTAGGCTAACTCAGTTCTGAGACTTTTATAATAATAAAAATTTAAATGTTCTTTAAGATATATAAATAACTAATTTTTAATCACATATTTCTTGGGAAGTCTACAATGTTTTGGACTTGTTCAGGATGCCTGTATTTAAGGCAGTTTAAAATCCATTTTGTTTTTGTTGTCTTGACTTGTGCAGACTTTGCGTGTATTTATATTATTTTGAGCTTAATTAAAGAAAAGTTCCTTTCTCAAATGAGGGCACCTCATGAAGAATTTCTGAGGAGGGACTATGAGGACAGAGAGTCAAGAGTGAAGATCTTTTTAAAAGGCTATATGGAAATCTACTATTTTAGAAGCTCTTCTGTGTGTATGTGTGTGTGTGTAGAGTTGAAATGGAATTACCCTGTAAAAGGGGATAAATGACTCTCAGACCCTCTAGGTTATCAGCCCAGTGTCTGAGGCAGCTAGCCTCACCTGAGTTGTTGGTTGGTGGGGGATGGGGATGGGGATGGATGCCATAGACCCAGCCAAACAACATAGGCTTATTAGATGGGACTAGCTTAAAAGCACTTCTAACAGTCAACAGTCTAACAGTACACAAGTGTGTACGTACAAGTTGGCCCCTCCATAAAATACATCCAAATGCCCCCAAATTAAACAAATTTGCAGATCATGTTTTCAGTTGTATCTCACTTTGACTTGGCCGTTGAAAAGGACCTCAGGGTTTTTTAATTACTCTGAAGTCCGGGCTCAGCAAAATTCCTTTTGCACATGTTATATTGACGTCAGGGAGACAAAGGAAAATATTATTGTCTTCTGTATTGATGTTGGCTATAAACCAAATGAACGTAAATGCTCTATTCTCTGTACATTCCAGGGTCAGGACATAAACACGAAGGAAGCCACCTTGCCCCCCAAAATAACTCTTTTCCCAATTCAAAAAATAGGGTGTGTTTTCTTTGAGATGAAGCTAAATAGAATTCTGGAATAAAGTAGACATACATGTAAACAGCAAGAGTACAATTTTAGGATCATGTTTTAAAGGAATAGCTTTTGATATTTGGACATTGGCATTTTTAATATTAATCCCTTTATGTAGGGGGAAGTAATCTTTATATTTCTAAGTAAATCAGGAGGCTAATTCCTGCAAGTGAAGAAAAATAAATACTTTCGCTTTAAAATGTTTGTTTTTACTACATTCGTGAGCCTTGCTCATAGGAATAATCCATTTATGTTTATGCACCCCATTTAAAGAAATCGCAGCACCCCACATGGCTTTCTTTGTATTCCCTTGATTTTGGAAATCATTTTGATATCTCTTCTTTCAGAAAAATGATTTTTTTTTTACTTTTAAAGCAATCAACATTGATAAACATACTACCCAAACCCAAATCTGAGTATACTTTTTTGGCAACTGTATGAAATGCAAACTCTCCTGTGACATGATATATTTTGGAACCAAAGATAAGAGGAGTGAAAAAGAAAAGACATTCTCTTGTGTGACTGTGCAGCTCAAAGAGAATACAGTAATTAACCCAGGAGAGTTCCCAGGAAGCTGTACTCAGAAACTGCACCTTTGAAATCTAGTGATCTTTAGCCACTGTTGAGTTTGGGTCAAAGACCTTGGACAGGGAAGGAAAAAAGGGAAGGCATTCTGTTATAGGAACCAGATGTTAAAAACTGATAAATCTGGCCAGTCCCCTGCTGCAAAAATCTAACCCCATCTCCATCAAAAAGGTGACACTCTCCTTGGACGCCCCTCTGTCCTTCTAGGAGAGAGACACAATCCTGGCGCTGCTTCTTCTCTGGCCTACCTTGTCGGATGGCCCGAGAAGACTAAACAGGTGTTACCTACTTTTGATTTCAGTGCATTTAAATTAATCCTGTCAGCTCAGCTGTTAAAACAACTGTCATCTCCAGCTGTTAGTAATTTTCGGCTGGGCACTTTTACAGGTTGCCAAGATCAGTCTGCATTGTGCCTCTCTGAAGGCACAAGAGAAGCAGTGTGTGTGTGTGTGTGTGTGTGTGTGTGTGTGTGTGTGTGTGTGTGTGTGTGTGTGTGTTTAAAGGGAGCTCATATCAGGGTGTAGCACACAGGAAATGATTATAAAAGTCCTAAATCACAGTACAGCCTGAATCCATGTCTGTGTTATGAATAAGAGCCGCTTGCTCTGCTCCCACCTGTGTCTGCTGGTGTGCTGTGTGAATCTGTGTGCATTTCATTAACATAAGCGTGGAAAAGGTGAAAGGGGGAGAAGTTAGGTGAGGAGAGACAGCATTGCACCTGCTTAGTTTGCTTCTGTCTCCAGCAATGTTGCGCAATGCTCAGAGGTTTAACAGCCTCTCTCTCTCTCTCTCTCTCTCTCTCTCTCTCTCTCTCTCTCTCTGTGTGTGTGTGTGTGTGTCTCTGTCTCTCTCTGTCTCTGTCTCTGTCTGTCTCTGTCTCTCTCTCTCTCTCTCTCTGTCTCTCTCTCTCTCTCTCTCTCTCTCTCTCACACACACACACACACACACAGGTACTCAGATTTTTTGTGCCAGGTTCATATTCTGAACAACTCTGCTTTCAGCCTGTTACTGGGTCTGAAATATTTGGTTGGGAGTTACACTCTTTCTGTTTGAGCATTTTCAATCCCAAGGGGGCATTCATTTCTAGAATACTATCAAAACTTGGGACCTATTGGATGACAAAGGAGCTTTAAGAATTACTGTGAATTTTCTACAGATAAAGCCCTGAAATGTACAGTCATTTCAACTCTGTAAAAATAAAAAAATAATAAACAGGTAATAAAAATATTCATTTGCTATTGTGACTGCTTGGAACTAAAATGTTTAATCCATATTTTAACATTATAAATTATAAAAGGAAAAAAACCATAGGTTTTCGGCTTATTTTATATTGACTGAATTAGGGTACAAGGTCTTGGCTATAACATGCACACCTCAAAAGAAAATTAGAGGCAACTCTGATATTGATTTTAAATTTCACATAATTAAGAATATAATAACCATATCAATGAAAACACTTGCCAATAAAAATATAACAATAGTCACAAAATTTCAGGCTAATCCACAATATTTTGATAAATTCATTTAAAAGGAAAAACCTTGCATTGTTTTCTCTTGTGCCCCCCCTTCCTTCCAAGTAACTGTGTTTATGAAAGTGAACCTTGTATTTGGGGAGTCTATCGCATGCACCTAGTTGGTAAAACTAGAATAATGCACGCATAATGAAATACATTTATATTCTGAGCTCCTGTCTGTCACCTTTACCCCACCCCAGCCTGTTCCCTTCTAGAAGGAGTCGGGCAACACTTCCTTGCTCATCTCATCGCAGGTCTTTGTTCATAGGCAAGCACATAATCCAGCAACACAGAAATATATCTGTCTTTCTGATGTATGCCACGAACACACCAATTTAACCCAACATCCCCCACTTGACATATTGATGAAATATTAGTTATTTTCTAAATCAGAGGTTTTCAACCTTCCTAATGTTGGGACCCTTTAATACAGTTCCTCATGCTGTGGTGACCCCAACCATAAAATTTTTTCCATTGCTACTTCATAATTGTAAGTTTGCTACTGTTCTGAATTGGAATGTAAACATGTGATATGTTGGCTATCTGACACGTGGCCCCTGTGAAAGGGTTGTTTAACCCTCAAAGGGATTGAGACCACTGCTCCAAGTGCATACATCCCTAAAGGAACACGTTATATTATGTATGTGTATATGAAAATTAACCTAGTTTTAATAGTTGAGGATTAAAATTTAAATTCGGCTTAGTGTTGGGTGTTAATAGTGTTCCTACTCAGCAAAGTTAAGTTATAGTAATTTCTCCACGAGAGGAGGGCAGTGTGAATAATCTCACACATGTAATTCAGATACCCAGGAAGATGTAGCTGCTAAAGACTGCTGTCATCTTTCAAACACCAAGGACTGGTGAAGTGTCTTACTGTGTATAAATTGATAGATTGATTAGAACTCCTAAGGTCTGTAGATAGAATGTTTCCCTCAAGGCCAATGTGTTTGTTAATAGTTTGGTCCCCACATGGCAGTATTGGCAGGGGGTGGATACCATCATGGTGGTACCAAGTTCTAGTCCTTGTGGTTTGTGCAGCCTTGAAGGGATGAAGGACACAGCCTGCTCATCCTCTTTCTGGAGTTCAATTTGGACCAAAGCAATGCAATGATTTCACCAGATTGTGAACTAGAACTTCGAAAGTTTTGAGCCCAAGCAAACCTTTCCTGTTTGTAAGTGGAGCCTATGGAGTATTTGTTAAGTGAAGGAAAGCCAAAAGAACTGAGAGACCTCTCTCTCTCTCTCTCTCTCTCTCTCTCTCTCTCTCTCTCTGGAGATAGGTCTATTCCTTATGTTTAGAGTTGAGAGATAAATGTCTTGTTTTAAAAATAAATTTTATATAAACCCAAGTGCTAAACATTTATCTCAAAGTGGCTGTAACGAGTTTTCAATAAAGGTTGTTTTGTTCTCTGACCATTTTTGTCAATATTTGCCTTGCTGGGAACTAAGAGATCCTAAAGTGAAAATACTTGGTGATTCTATTAAGACTTTGTTACTGGTGAATTCTGCTTAGTTTCTGCAAAATCAACTTCCACAGACAAACAGTTTTATTAAAATTTTATGGAATGGAAACATTTCATATGGGGAAAAAGTTAGGAATTGTGGGTGGAAGTGGGTGCATAAACAGAGAGAGACAGAGATACTAAAATAACTCCTAAAATGTTGTAATAAGAAGCTGATGGACTAACTTTTCAAAGAGAGGAACACAAGATATCAAATTAAAAATGAACACCCCCTTTCTTGTAGGAGACAGTGATCTTTTCCCCCCCAAAGTCATCTTGTTGCCCCACATGCAAATCATTGTAGGCACAGAGAAAATTGTGGTCCCTTGTGATTGGAAGGCTATCTAGAGAGTCATGGCTTATTCGACTTTTACTGAAATTGTGAATATTTTGCTGAACATCTGTATCCTTTAAAGAGCAACATGAGGAAATATTGTAATCTTCTAAGTAAAATGTCATTTTTTATAGGACATAGAACATGCATTTCACATAATAACAGGAATCAGGCATCATGTTTTTACATTGATAGGGATCCTGGAAAGATCAAAAGATCTGTTTAAGTTGGGTTGTACAGGGGTGAGTGTTTGGTGTTTACAATGGAGTTAAGCACATCTCCAGCACATATTTGGAACAGAATGGTGCGGCCATAATGTATCTAGTCATGTCAGTGCTGGAGGTCAGAAAGGAGGAGGCATAGCTGCTCAGACATTAGTTTTTTATCTTTCCGTGGTCTTCTTGAGAATTGTTGCTGAGAAATGTTAGGACAAAATATAGAACACTGACTGTTCATTGATAAAAATTACTTGGACCTCATGATCCACAGAATATAAAGTTCACAAAGATGCTCTATGGCCATAGTAAAAGACAGTGTCCTCAGGTGCAGGGGTGTGGCCCATAGTTTGACAATGCCCTCAGGCAATGTGGAATGTTGAAGACCTGGAGCTGCCTCCTTCTGCGCAGATGAAGACTCTGTCTTTTAGACATGGTTAAATTGAGGTACCATCAAGTCAGAACAACCTGTCTGATGAGCATTCATTAAGAGACTAGGACTGGAAAGAGGCATGGAGCCTTGGGGGCTTGTAAATTTAAAGAGAAGAGATAGTTGAAGGTCAGGATTGGAGAGTTTGTGATAGAGAAGTTTGTGTGTATTCATGTGTGTGTGTGTGTGTGTGTGAGAGAGAGAGAGAGAGAGAGAGAGAGAGAGAGAGAGAGAGAGAGAGAGGAGGGAGAGAGAGAGAGAGAGGGGAGGGAGAGAGAGAGACAGAGAGAGAGGAGGGAGGGAGAGAGAGACAGACAGAGAGAGGGAGGGAGAGAGAGAGAGAGAGGGAGGGAGGGAGAGAGAGACAGAGAGAGAGAGACAGAGAGAGGAAGGGAGAGAGGGAGAGAGAGGGAGAGAGAGAGAGACAGAGAGAGGGAGGGAGAGAGAGAGAGAATGGTATGTGCAGAGTCTCGCACAGTCCCAGCCCTTGACAATTTGGTCACTAACCACAGGACTCCTCCTGTCCTCTACTTCTCGGCACCAGGATTAGAGACATAGACAGAATCATCCCGCATTCCATGTGGATGCTGGCATCCTAAGTCGGGTCCTCGTGTTTATATGGCAAGCACCTTACTGATGGAGCCATCTCCCCAACTAGGGGCATAGAAAATTTAGAGAAATGAATAATTCTCTGTAGACAGGGTCTTGTTCTGTCTTCAGAAGACATGTCTCAGAGAAGGAAAGAACACGAGAAAAGTTCAGATGCAATATGGTTTAGGAATGCTGGAGTCGGGTAGCTAGGGTCAGAGTGGTTAACAGTGCAGTCAGTATTCCACAGTGAGACTTAGAAGCAGGCAGCTATCTGGTCAGAACCAAGATTTCAGAGTGCTTCAGCAGTGAGACTGAAAGATAAGTGTGGATCAGATTTGGGATCAAATACTATTTACTTTTATAGGAAATGGTGCACAAACCCATAGAAGATGATCACTGCTGATCACATCCAGTTCACATATACCATATGAACAATTCAGTCAACATTTTATTTCCTGAACATCTTAGATAATATAGAGTTTAAGTGAACTTGGAGGAAGAGTTTTTTAGTCCACAACTAAAGATAATCACACAGACAAATCATACAGACATCCCCCACCAAGCCATGTTTTCTGTGTTGTGTTTGAGGACAAAAGTCAAAGGTTCAAAGATTGGTGTCCAGTGACTAGGGTTGGTTGTATCAGTCACATAGTGAGTGTATGTCGCTGTTCAATGGCCAATTCCCACAGTCAGTGTTGGTAGAGAGATGTCCAGAGCATCAGCAAGGCTCCCTTCTGTGTGTGTCTGTGAGATGTTTGATGAGATTAGAAGGCAAGGCACTGCCCTAATGAATGACTTAATCACTGGTAGATTCCAAATATGTGTGATGTTTTAGAGATGGTGGAAAGAGAGACTGTGTGGAGGTGTCAGGCCACTGGGGTTATGTGCGACTATGTCTAGACCACTTCCTGTTGCCAGCTCTTAACTGCCATGCCCTCCCCACCATGCTGGACACAAGCACTGAGACAGTGAAGAGAACACAACCGTCTTCCTTTCCTTCGGTTGTCCCTCTCAGGTGTTTTGTCTCAGTGACAAGGAAGTGGACCACTATGTGTGCACTTCTCATGTCTAAATTCTGTAGTAGGAGTCATGTGGTGTGAAGAATTGAGGAGACTGTGTTTTCTTCAGTTTGTTCCACACCTAATTTTAGTTGTTTGTGTTTCCCAGAAGAGAGCTTTCTTCATGTGATAATTGAATGCTGGAGACCATCATCATCATTTTTCCAAAGGAAGGTTAGAACATGATGATGGGAAAGATCATTTAATGAACTAAAGTGTCTGGTTTGTTTCTCCTAAGTGTCAAATGTATCAATGAATACATCTGAAATCAAAAAGAAGAGTGAAATTGAGAGCCAAATACCACTGCAATTTAACTATAAAATATAAATTAACTGAAAATGTATATTTGGATTAATTTGGGCACAATTAATATTTTTGAAAAGTATGGAAACTTTTAAGCATAAAACTCCATTCTTTGGTAAAGTAGATTCTGTGTATAAAATATTGGAAATCTTATCTACTATTTGTTTGTTTCAAATCATTTTAAGTTTTCATGTATGAGAGTTACATTCATTTTTAAGAAATCATTTTTGTAGGAATAGGGACTCACCCTTTTGGTCTCTTGTGTGTTAGAAAATATAAAGGGTTGACATAATTCCCTCCCTCTCTGAACTGCCACCTCTAAAGCTCGTAGGCCACATGTTGTTGGCATGGGTACTCCTCAGGCAGTTGCTGCACAGTCTTGTCTATCTTCTCCACACATCGCTGTACTTTCTGGTTTCCCCCAGTGCATTCCCTTCTCTTTCCTTCTGCAGACACGAGAATGGGTCTTCCTATCTACCATGGGCAATTATTCCAACCCACTGAATTCTGTTGATTTGCTTTCAGTGTGTGTAGACATTATCAAACTGCCCAGAGCCGATGGCCAGAAAGGGAGAAAGACTCCCTGCTCTTTCCACACCATGTCTTTCGAGAAGCCACTCAGAGCAGTGTTGCCTGGCATGGTGGCATGAATCTATCATCCTAGGCTCCAGGAGCCCTAGGGAGGAGAATGACCACAGGTTTGGAGTCATTTGGGGCTACATAGGAAGATCCAAGCCAATCTTGCCTACAGAGTAGGGCCTTGTCTCATAAAACAAGAGAAAACCAAAACAAGACCGAATGCAACAACTGTATTGATTTCCCCCAGGAGGGTTTCTCAAAGTGGGCTGAGTCTGGGTGAACTGTTTCTTAGCAACAGGACATGGCGATCAATAGGTCTGCATTTCAATATGGTCTCTAAGTAACTTGATGCTTTGCATTAGTATCTTAATTAATTTTATGTTCTATAAGGTAGGATGATAATGATTTTACAGATTAGGGACAAGGCAAAGGTCTCCAGGGTGAATGCTTCTTCTTCAGAATGCCTTCCTTTGTGGGGCTTGCTTCTGTGTTGTGCATACAGTCTGCCATGTGAACATCTGCAGGGCCCTTTCTCTCTGAAGGCCCCGCTCTAGAGAAGCATCTAACCTGACAGCTGTAAGAGGAAACCGGCAAGAATAGCATTTTTTGGTCTTCACTGTGTTCATAGATTAGCACTCCGAGTACTTCATGCTTTGAATGCATTTTGCTCTGATTTCATTTTGTTTTGTGAAGAAAAGTGACAGCCAAACTTCCTATCACCGTCATGCCCCAGTTTTGCTGAATTTCCATTCTTAGTGTCCTCCAGAGTCGGTTCTTTGGTTCATCCACCTGATAGTGGTTCATGACTCTGTCTTCAAGTTTCACAGAAGCCTCCCTGTATTGGGCCATAGAGTGGCCACAGTTCCACGAAAACATAACTGATGCTGGGCGTCGGTGGAAGAAAGAATGATCCCCTCCATGACTGTGCAGATCATGTCTCAGGCTGAGAATACATCTTGTATTTTTTAGGTGCACTGCTGCATGAGCCCATGTTATATCTCAATTTAAACTTTATACTCAATTTCAGTATCTCCAGAATATTGTGTTGAAATAATATGATCCAAAGTTAATCTAGATCATGGTTTATGGTAAAATGCAATTTGTCCATCTTTAAATCTCCAAAGATAGAACAAATACTACATGTTTGTGTATGTGTGAATATGGGTGGGTGGGTATATATGTGTGGGTGTGTATGTAGGGGATAGGTTCTCTCTCTCTTTCTCTCTCTCTCTGTCTCTCTCTCTCTCTCTCTCTCTCTCTCTCTCTCTGTGTGTGTGTGTGTGTGTGTGTGTGTGTGAAGACATGCATATAAATGTCAGAGAATAGCCTAATAGCTTTTGAGAAGTGATTCTCACCTTCCCACACTACTTGAGCCGATGTCTCTTGGCTGCTCTGCAGGCCATGTAGCTGGCTCTTGAGTGCCGGGGATTCTCTCGTCTCGGGTAACCATACATGTCCCTAGAGGTTTGCTAAGACTCCAGATGTCTGTGCTCCTGTGTCTGCTATATTCCCAGACTTCCAAAGTCTGCTTGTCAGGCTTCTGTGGCAAACACTATCACCCATTCAGCTACCCATAAAATATTTTTTTAGTCATTATATTTACAGAATTTAATTCAGAAACCTGTTTAGTTCTGTACTTAATGTTCTGTTAGATAAATAATTTTGTTCGTGTTAATAATGTACTAAGACTATTTTCTTTATTGAATACCATATAAATGTTAAAATTTCTATTAAAAGAACTTGACCCCAGATGCTGTCTGAGAGGCCAGTACAGGACTGATCTAGACCCCTGAACATGGATGTCAACGAGGAGGCCTCTGCACTCTAGGGAGCCCTTGGTAGTGGATTAGTATTTTTCCCTGGTGTAAGAAGGGACTTTGAGAGCCCATCCCATGTGAAGGGTTACACTCTTGCCCTGGACACATAGGGGAGGGCCTAGGCCCAGCCCAGGATGATGTGGTGGACTTTGCCGAGCCCCTGTGGAGGGGCCTACCCTGCCTGGGGAGTGGAGGGTGGATGGATGAGGGGGTAGGTCGGGGTGGGGTAGGAGGGGTGAGGGGAGGGAGAGGGAGAAGGAGAAGGGATTGACATGTGAAACAAGTTTGTTCCTAATTTGAACTAATAAAAAGTAAATTAATTTTAAAAAAATTAAAAAAAGAACTTGAACCATTCCTAGGAGTAAGTATAGTAGCCATTCAGCATTTACCCAGTGACATTTCTGATACAAAGTTCACAACAATATCTCCCTTTTAAAGTATTTTACTGGGCCAGGTAGTCATGGTGCATGACTTTAATCCGAGCAACTGGGAGGCAGAGGCAAATGGATCTCTGAGTTTGAGGCCAGCCTGATACATATAGGACAGCCCTGGCTACACAGAGAAACCCTGCTTCAAAATCAAACATTGAAAAACAAAACCAAAAATAAAGTATTCTACTCCATTTCTTTACACCAACAGATAGCATTTTATTCTGTGCTCAAATGAGCTTAGATGTTCTATTACCCATTTAGCAAGTGGGATATGTCTTTAGTGTCTTTGGTTGGAAACATGTTGAGCACCTTACCAAGAGCTTACTCCACTGCCAGGTACTGTGGCACACGTCTGTCAGGCCAGCTCACTGCACCATCAGGAGTTTTTGCACATAGCTATAACCCCAGAAGAAGCAAGCAAATTTAAATTTAAATAAATTTGAAATTTAAATCATAAGTTAAATATTTTTTAAAAATGTGAATTTCATATGTGTTTGATCTTATTGAACCTCTTACCCTAGCTCTTCCCATATATACCCCATCTTTCTCTGTCCGTCCCAGTTTGTTTGTATCCTTTAAAAAAAATCAAGGCCAGTTTGTACTAGCATTCTATTCCCTAATGTGTAGTCTTCCACTGGAGTGTGGTCATCTTACTAGCAATTGCCAACAGGGTTTCAGCTGGGCATGAGACTTCTTGCCCAGTGCCCCTCTCTGTGCTCGGATTTGGTCTGGTTGGAGCTTGCAAGCTTGTGCATGCTCTCATTGCTGTGGTCATGTCATGCGTTCAGCTGCCCTGCTGTGTCCAGAGAACAATGCTTCCTTGTAGTCACCCATCTCCTCTGGTTTTATTCCACTCTCTCTCCCACAGTGATCCTGGAGGTGTTGTGTGTGTGTTCCATTTAGGGCTAAAATCCCACATGCTCTTATTTTCTGCACCTTGGCCAGTTGTGCATCTCTGTGTCTGTGGCACTCTACTGCAAATAGAACATTGCTTTTAGATCAAACAAAACCAGAGCTGACTACATTGTTGAGGAGAGATGCTGAGGAGTGTTGATTCTGCAAGTTTGCTATCCTTTATTAGGTCTTGGTTTTAGTTAATAAACATTAGAGGAAGGCTTCAAATTCAAACTACAGTAGGTTTGTATACAGGGTATCAACTATGATTTCAACACTGTCATAGTGTTAAAACTACCAAATCGGTGAATGCAAATAACTTAATATGCTTAACAATTTTTAACTTTTATTCCTGAAGTCCTTATCTTCTAGAAGAATCTAATATAGAACAACAGTAGTGAGCCTATCTCTGTTGCCCCAGGAGACAAAATGATAATCTTCTTTTATTGGTGAATAATATTCTGTAGGGATAAGTAGCTCTTTTTCTTTATCGGTTCATCCAGCATCAAGTACATAGGCTGATTCTCTAGCTTGACTGCAGTGATTAGGATTTCAGGAGGAACGTGTGTGCAGATGTAGATCCTCTAATCTATATATACACACAAACAAATAAAAAGTTTTCTGGTCAGTCAGGCGGTGGTGGCACATTCCTTTAATCCCAGCACTCAGGAGTCAGAGGCAGGCAGATCTCTGTGAGTTCGAGGCCAGCCCGGTCTACACAGTGAGTTCCAGGACAGGCTCCAAAGCTACAAAGAGAAACTCTGTCTCGAAAAACAAAACAAAAAATTGTCTTCTGGTCTAAAATTGTAGTTCTCCTTTTACACTTCAGAAATAAAAACATCACTATTATGTGTGTGTGTGTAATTGTACGTGTGAATGTGTAGGTGAACCTGTACTTCCACATACAGAATTTCTAAGAATTTTGTGAAATTATTTAATCATATTAGAACAGGTCAACCTTATTGTCATATAAGTTTCTGCCTATACAACCAATAAAAGGTTATGGGCACTTAAATGTTATCGTTTCAGAATGATACCCATGGGAGAAAAAGACAAGAATTCTGTCTGTGCCATAGTTAAGACACTGCATTGGAACTGGGATGTAATTCAATCTGTCAGATCTGGGTCCAGTCTTTGTGGATCCAGGCAGGAGCAGGAGACGTCATAGAGAAGAAGGGAGAAATCCTTGTACTTAAAATCTCTGGTATAAAAAGTTGGAGTTTAAAGTGTAATAAAAATTAGCTTGTCTGGTAAACAGAGATGATGTAAAAATCAATACAAGTAGAGACTGGAAATGATAGGAAAATTTTGTAAATCTCCCAAGTGGAGGGGAGGTACAGGTGTTTAAGCAAATACATGCAGTGGTTGAGTTGGCCTTGATCATGTAGAAGACTTATCCAGTTAGGAAGGGGTAGTGGGAAGGATCTGACATGATTGGAGACACATGGGCCACTGGGATCTGCATGGAATACACCAAAGGCAGAGAGGACAAGGAAGCAATCTCAGAGCAGAAAGGGAGGCTTGGCTATGGACTGCTAAAGGCCAATGTTTGCAAGCTCTTGGAGGACCTTGGAGAACAGATCCATATGATGCCTTGACAGTCCTCAGAAGATGCAGCAGAGGTGATGTTTCTGCAGAACGGTGGCAAAACTGTAGAAGCTTCAGGTGCTTGCCCAGGCTGTACACAGAGTCAGATCAGGACACGGGAACTCCTCACCCCTGGAACTCTTTTGTTCCTTACCATATCAGGCCCAAAACTCAAGTCAAAGGGGACTCAGTAGTCTCACTATTGTGTCATAACTTGTGCATTTGGTAAACTGGCCACACAGCTCTGTGCTTCCAAGGACAGTTTATCCTGGCTGTAAGATGCCTGCATGTGTCCTGAGCTATCACCACAATTCTGAACCACTGCTGAAAGAACAGTGAGGAGACAAGCTTACAGACCTCGATGCCCTTCTACAATATGATTGTACTAATGCCAGTGTGTGTGGGGGGGATGGGACTCTTATATTTTTGAAGAGTTCAGTTAATTAAGATACCAAAAGACCAGGAGGATTTCAGGAATTGTATTTAGAAAAATGATTTGAACTGATTAAGCATCAGTGTTAATTAAGGCCACTTTGAACCTGGGTAAGTTTTCAGATTTTTATATTCAAGACAGACTCATGTTTTGATTTTAATATGTATAAACTAGCTACTAATTTTCCTTAAATCTTTAAATAAAAACACCACCATATAAACACCAGAGGTTGACCCCCATCTTCTTTCATGTGTGGATAAATATATTTTATCTCAGAGCTACGAAGTATAGAAATATTTCCCCACAGCCCCTGCATGTGTGCAGAACTCCACAAGCATGATTCAATGCAGTGTAATGGAATGGAAATTACCACATTACAGAGACCTTTGGGTAATTTTCAGTTCATTTTGTGATGATGAGAACTATAAGACCCTACAGTTTTGTAATTAGGAAAAATTGGTCTTCATTTAAGAGACACAATTAAGAGT
Organism: Cricetulus griseus; assembly: GCF_003668045.3. Classification (NCBI taxonomy): domain Eukaryota; kingdom Metazoa; phylum Chordata; class Mammalia; order Rodentia; family Cricetidae; genus Cricetulus; species Cricetulus griseus. The sequence goes on from NC_048601.1 coordinate 5,547,121, forward strand.
TCGACACAGTTTGAAACTTTAATCCAGACTTTATTTCCCTCTATCTGATCCTTAGGAAGGTCCAATGACAAAGGGAAATCCTGTACTTGTTAGAATCATGTCTACACCTTGTCTAAAACATTCTCTAATGTTGCCATTCATGATATGATTGTTGAGTGTCAGCTACTCAACATGACTAAGTATGTGACCTTTGACTTTGGGTAACAGGACTTCAAATATAATTTTCTCTACCCTTTTCCCAAAACATCCTTCAGGGAGATGTAGAAGTCTTTGGAGTAATGACACACTTACATTTTTACTTTTTCCCCACTGCCCATCACTGTCTTCCTAGCTTATACAAGGCTTTCACCGTTTTCCATTGCCATGTGCACCACTAAGGAAGGTCTTAGCTTTGCAGGCAATGACTGTAGGAAGAATAACTTTGAATGTAGTGACTGTGTATAATTGGGGTTGTAAACACCATGGAATCATCATAGTTTGAAAGTATTCATCATAACTAAATTGAAACTCAAAGGATTTGCTACGTGATTGAGCATTGAGAGGTAACAGTTAGGGGTTTTCCAGACATCCTTTTATGTGGGAGAACAGGAGTTACATATAAGCAGGTTCCGACTTTTAAATTACATCCCTTCTGACCTTGCCATCAAGACTCAAGAGTATTTTCTAGTTTATTAGTTAAATGCTACCCAGCCATTTAAATACCAGAAAGCACCATTCTTTTGAAGTTTTTTTCCCAAAGAGGGGAAAATAGAAATCAATACACATGTTACAAATAATTCTATATTTCATACACACACATGTACATGAATGCAAACACACATTTTTTTTTTCCTGAGGGTGGCCCTCTGCACACTGTAGCTCATTGTATAGCAGGCATCTTCAGAAATCCACTCCCCAGTGCACAGCTACACCTCTGTTGCCTGTCTAGCCCTTCCCACAGAACTCCCATTCAGCACTTTTTTTCCCCCGTTTTCCTGGATTATTTGAACAGTTAATAGGCACATACACACAAACACACACTCACATGCAAGCTTCATCCACATCACAAAAACCACCCTCACACCAGGCTCCACCCAAATCTCCATGTAGCCACAGGGCAGGACTTGTGTCAACTCTAGTAAAAAGGGATCTAAAGCAAGTATGCAAAGGTAAAGTTGGAAGGACATAGTTGAGGTAGAGAAAGGGAGCTTGTATTTCAAATCACAATGGAACTTTTATTCAGCCAGCAGAATAAAGCACTAAAGCAACTCCTGTGGGAGTTCTTCACGGGCTTGCTATGCTTTCACATCTCCCACAGCAGCCACTAAGAAAAGCCAGTGCTAGGAGATGCCAACAGAGAGACGATGGCTCATAAATAGATGGACGGATATAGACAGATAAGACGAGAGAAAAAAAGATAGAGATGCTAGACGATAAATAGATTAGATAGATGGTAGATAGATAATAGAGATATGTGAAATAGAAAGATGACTCATTGAATGATAGGTGACTGAGAGATAATAGATGAGATAGATGAATAGATAGATTTCAGATATATATATATATATATATATATATATATATATATATGACAGTTTCCCAATAAATAATAATGGTGATGTATAGATAGATCAATAGGTAGATGATAGGCAGATAGATGATATATTATAGATATATAAATGATAGTACTATAACATAGTATATAATATAGATAGCATATAGTACCAGAGAGAGGCAGAAGTTTCAATAGTGTGGATGATACCTGATTCTCCAGACAGTTATGAGTACTACTATGTTCTAAAGGAAGCCACATCCCAACTTACGTGTCCTGTACCTGTGGATCACTGAAGGACACCGTGTGTGCTCGGATCTCCCCACTCAGCTTGAAGCACACAAGGCCCGGGGTGAGGCTCAGTGGCCTCACCATCAAGTGTTACTTTTTATATTGAGATTATCTTACTGTAAACTTTATAAAAATGCTACTTCACAATACATCAGCTGGGAGCATAGAAATCCACATCTAAGTTAAGCACTATAGTTGACTCTTCTGAAGAGATGGCTAACACTTGCACAGGTGCCTCAACTGGAACATGGCATCACCGACTGCCATCCCACAAGTGACATTGATGTGACTGTGTTTTTCTTTGTGTGCATGTGTGTTTGTTTCATTTTTCAACTTCATGATGATGTGAAAGTGACATGCAGAAGAAATGCCACTTCAGACTTTGAACTTGGATATGTCCCCTGTATTGTGGACATACACTAGGATGCTAATTGAGGAGGCTGGGCAGCAGATGGCCTGTATGTAGCTCTCTGTCAGTGATGAAGGTAGATAGCCAAAATTCAGTGCATTGACTGCATCACTTTTTGCTTTCTGAGATAGGTCATCATAGAGTCCAGGCTGGCCTCAGATTCTTTATGGAGCTGAGGATGACCTGGCGCTTTTTGATTATCTTTCTTCTACCTCCGTGTGCTGGAAATACAAGCACAAACCACCCCACCCAGTTTTATTTCATGTTGTGGGAGCATGCTAGACAAATACTCTACCAACTGAGACACACTGCAAACCAATAATATATTATGGACTTAAGAAATTTTAAGGTTACATTGTGTTTCTTGGGACTTGATTATATTATAGGTTGAACTTTTTTTTCCTGAGAAACTGAGGTATTGTGCTAGTCACAGTAGCATGTGTACACCTGTAATCCAAGAACTGGAGGTAAGGGCAGGGCATTTGTGTATGAGATCACATGCTAAGATTAGGACCAGCCTGTATTAAAAGGACCCTGTGCCAACTCCTTCTCACCCAAAGAAAGAGCTACTTTTCTTTACAGCAAATGAGTAAATCTTAAACCAACCAGCTTTATAATCAATTACATATAGGAGTGCTTAGTCTCACAGTCATGTTTCTAGAAAAAGGCTTAACAGAAACCAGCTAGGTGCTTTGGGGGAAAGAGATTTTAAATGTTCTTATTGTAAAGAACACAAAAGACTTTCAGTGAAGATTGTTTTGGTTTTTCTCACCTCTACTAAATGACCTACCATGACATGGATGACCATAGCCCCTTTTTTCTAAGGGAATACTAAAATAAACCAGAATCAACCTCTAATTCCACAGGGAAAGGAGTGGAGAATGAGGCTAGTGTTTTATGCTTGTTTCTTATGGGGCCTCACTCCACCCTGCAGTTAAGAATCGGCTATAGTGATGCTTGCACAGGTAACTTCGGAACAGTGGGTCTTGACAACACTATGCTTGTATTTTCTATAGCTCTCATATTAGGAAGGCTTTCTCAGGTAGACCATATACAGTGTTAGATTTATGAGTGCACTTATGTGAATATATAATTAAGTAGGTAATACTAAGTCAGTATGTACAGAAATTATTCTTTTATATTCACTAATACCAACCCATAATAAGTATATACCCATTAAAGTAAAAAAGTCAGTAATGCCTTCCTGTTGATATAGTATTCTATTAAAGAAAAGTTATATTTTTCTCTAAATGATTTTTTTAGAAAATGCCTTCCACTTTCATTTCAAAGAAATGCTTGTCACCCCATTTTGCACTAAATGTGTCAATGAAGGATGTGCAAAGAGACAAAGAGCATTGTAGGCTTTTCTCTAATGAAACATATTGTGTTACCATGTCAGTTGAAGGTAGGAGCCTATAGAACCATGTTGTCTCATAGGAAAGTTTGTATAGGATGTTGGTACTAGGACAAAATATTATATATAAAGTTATATCATCTGCAAATGAGGGTACTTTGACTATTTGTATGGCCGTCATCTCCTCAATTGGTCTATTGCTGTAGCTAAGAATTCACATCTATATTGAACAGGTATCATGGCCCTGATCTTAGTGAAAATGCATTGAAATTCTTTCCATTTAGGATGATGTTGGCCATGGGCTAGCTGTATTGTCTTAATTATCCTGAGGTATATCCCTTGTCTTCCTAGTATCTCCAGGAGTTTTGTTATGCAGGGATGTTGCATTGAACGATTTATTATGTGGGTTCTACCTTTTATTTTATTTAATTTTTGTGAGGTGGATTTTGTTTATTGATTTTCATATGTTGAACCACCTCTGAATCTCTGGGGTGAAGCCAAATGGATCATGGTAACTCTTTTTATATATATTTTTGAATTCAGCTTGCAGATACTTTATTGAGCATTTTTGCATCTATTAAGAATAAGATAAATTGATGTATTGTATAAATGCAGGGTTGGCAAGCACTGTACCCTAATTCAGTCCCATAGTTGAAGCCTGCCTTATTTTACCATACCCTGTCCAACTGTGAACACAGGCATGTCTGTGTTCTGATGACACGCACTGGTCATAGTTTGCACATGTTTATTTGATGTACTGGATTCAGTATCTTGCTACCTAACTCTACCATCACTTTGCATGTTCACCCTCTACACACAGCAGCAATTGAAGAATTGGGGAGGAAGGAAGAAAAATTTAGAATCCTGTAATCGCACTCCATTCTTCTGTTCTAAACACATGGTCGTTTCCATGGTTGTGTGGGAGTTTTATTTGTCTTCATTTAGTTCAGTGTTTTTGAAACATCTGCATGTGTAAAGTTACTGTTTGGTGTTGGGTAGCACACAGTGTTTGTTTCTACTCTCTCTGGACATTTTCAACAAGTGTTGTCCTTGTAAGCCACTGGTATACCTAGTCTACAATCCACCACTGGCTACCAAGACCTAGCAGAGTAACATGGCACAATGTAGGCCCCCTCATGAATGCCAACTGAATAAATGTTTTACATGTTAAGTACCTTTAAAAATTGTAAATCTTGGAGTCACTCATGATTCAAATATATTTTATTAATGCTTTTTGCATTAACTGAGTTGAGACTCAAGCTCAATTGTTAGAGTACTTGCTTAGATGCACAAAGGTCTTGGCTTTGATTCACATGAAATCAGGCAGGGCAACACACACCCCAGCTCTCTGTAGGTAGAAGCAAAAGAGTTGCAATTAGAAGGTCATCCTTGACAATATAAGGAGTCCATGGCCAACCTTGGCTCTATGAGACCCTGTAGAGCACAATAATAAAAACCCAGAGACTGATAATTGGGTTCAATCTGAAGATCAGAGAAGCAAAGCAGCCAAGCCACCAGAGAGCTCTCACTTCTAGCAATGCTCAGACTGAAGGGCTGATCCACTGAACCTCAGACTGAATCTCCAGACTGCACTGCTCCTCATCAACCTCAGACCGCTCCTGAGACTGCGCTGAGCTCCTTTTATTCTCTCTGGGGCTGGGATTAAAGATGTGAGCTCTGTTTCTCTTTTAAAGTGATTCACTCTTATGTAGCCCAGGGTGGCCTTGAACTCACAGAGATCCATCTACCTGTCTCTTGAGTCCTAGGATTAAAGATGAGGCCACCACTGTCTGACCTCTATAGCTGTTGCTAGCTTCAAATTCTGATCTCCATGCAATCTTTATTAGATCATAAACAATATATCATCACAAACCTGTCACAAAAACATACATGCATACACACACACACACACACACACACACACACACACACACACACACACACACACGTCCTTAGTAGCATTGAAAAAAACATCACAAATGTATCTGCCCTCTTAAAAAAGGAGATAGATGTAAGTTTGGTGGAAGTCGAGTGAAAGCAAAATTCTTACATGACGAAAGGTTCAGGCCCTTCCCTCTGCTTTATTTTCTTGGTTTTGTCTTGGACTTGAGGTTTTGGAGTCCTCAGTATTTTCAAACACAGTCGCCAGCTTCACTTTAAGACAATGACTTCATGGTGGAGAGTAACATAGGTGATTCACCTTCACATGGCCACCTTGGACCTTCTGGGGATCCTTTGTGAAGAGGGGAAGTGAGAGCAAGATCTGACAGCCTGCAAGACCAAGGATGGCATGAGAGGAGGGGACAGGCAGCCGCAGAGCCCCTGCCAGTACCCGGCACAGCATAGAATCTCTACATTTTCATGGCAGCAAAGTGCCCTGGAGCTATTTGAGCGTTCCCAGTTTTGACTAGCAAAAGTGGCTTTTGCCAGCCTGTGCTTGCTCTCTGCTAAAGCCCACTTTCTGACTTCCTTCTTCTAGACACAATCTCATGCTCTTTCTTGTGTTTGATATTTTAAATTCTCCCTAAGACCTTGAAATATTTAATGCATATATATATATATATATATATATATATATATATGTCCATGTTCCTAGTACAGATAAGTTTATGTAAGTGTTGTTCCATGTACGGATCCAAAGTCATAACCACTATTTAAACATTTATCTGATTAGGCATTAAGCATAAGAAAGATATAACCTGACAGGTTTACTTTGCATCATCTACTCATTTTCTTTGAAGCCTCCATTTTGACAAGAGTTCTTAGGATTAGGCCCAACCTTTGGGGTTGTTGTTTATCCTTTCTGGAAGCTTTATTGCTTTGTCCGTACATGCTGCATTGAGAGAGCACCTCATTCGTCATTTAGAAGCTGGTTCCTTACATATATAAAGTATCCCAAGTACTGATCACAATTCACAAGACCTGATAATCTTGCTGTTGTGTTTTTTAGTAGACTGACTCTGTAACATAGTTGCTCCTAACTTTACTATTTGACATGCACTCACAGAATCCAGTTCTGAACTTCCCATCATGCATAGTGGTCACAACGTGCTCAAAATAGCTCTTACTGTAGGCAAAGTGCTCTGAAACGCATGGCTCTTTCCAGCAAAAACAAGTGCTGTTTCAAGCACAGAATGGATACATAACAGTTTCTCTCTCCACACTCTGTAGTTGGGCCCCATTAAGGGTCTCTGGGTTATGTGACTCGTAACCCTCCACCCTTAGTGATAGCTGCTTGTATCTCTGTACTGGTAGAATGCGTGAGTTACCAGTAGGTGGGATGGAGATCTGAAGACTGGATCTATTGATTTATGACTAGAAAATGAAAAGAGGTACTGAAGAAACTTGGGAGCACACATCTGGATGCCACAAGTAGAAAGATTCAGGATCAATCTTGCATAGTGTTGATAATCGGGAGCGTAGGAGAGTTAAGTCTCTCACATGGGAAATGTAGGGGTTATAAAGAGAATTGCCCACAGAAGGATACATATGTTTGTGACCAAGCCTGAGTCTGAGAAGAGGCAGGGCTGCCTACCAAACAGTAAGAAGAGCCAGGAAGGATGTTTAAGGCAAAAACTTACAGTTTAGTGACATAAAATTTCTACTGAGTTACCTCCTCAATATGTGATATGCTTACTGTTAGAATATTTCTTTCTCCAAACAATGCCTTTCTCAAAATCTCCCCATATTGTAATATATGCTAATGTGTATTTTTGCAAAATCATGACACTTTAGAAGTGATTGTGGCACAATAAAATTCACATAAACACGGGGAAAATTATTTAAGTGGTGAAAAATAATATCTTCTGGCAATTAAGGAGAACACATGAACTGAGAAAACAGAGGCAAATGCAGCTCCAGCTCATACATTTGTTTTGCCATTTTACAGTTATTACCGTAGCGAGCATCACACAGAGCCCAAATTGTTAGGCACCCGCTTTCCATCCTGACGCTCTTTAGGCACAGATGAAAAGATGCTATTGGTTTGCCTGGCCCCTCCTTCTCTTCGGGATACTTAGAGAAAGCACCCTGTGACAGGTGCCACACAGGGCAGCCTAAGAACACATCTTTGAGGCGAGCTTCATGAAGGCGAAGTGCAGTTCACTGCGGCGTAGTTTGGCTATCTTCTGAATGTACATCAGGCTTCAGATTCCCCGATTTCGGTTGTTGACTGTGTTTTCCTCCTCACGTGTATAACCCGTAGCATCCAGAGCAAGATCGGATTCAATTAGCTGCATCCCCGCAGCAGAATTGGGTTTTCTCATCTATCGCCCTCCCATGCATACTCTCCTTAGTCCTTGGAAAGAAGTGGCACATTTGTAAATGTGGTTGCCTCTTCTAGATCCCTTGGAAGTTGTTTGCTTGCTTCCCACAAGCACAAGTAGGTAACAAGTTTTATTAGCACATTAGAAGATTAATCTTCAGGGACTGAGTTAATGGTTTCCAAAGTGCTGCTAAGAAATGAATTGATTCACACACGATCATTTGAAAGTTGAGTCTGTGTTGCAGTTCAGTACTTGCGGCAGGTTCGGCAGGAACGCTAAACTATCTGAGCATGCTTCTCCTCTGCGGGGGAATTAAGTCCCCAGAACCCAGCTGGTACCTGAGAAGCGCATTTAGCACCGATGGCTCCAGTACTGTTTTCCTTCTTCGACACAGTTATGATAAAGCTCCTGACATCAGAACACAGAGAGATGGGCAGTAATTGCTACTGATAAAAGAGCGCGGGCTTTGAGAATGTATTATGTGTAATAAAAGAAGATAAAGTCTCCTGGAAGACTGAGGGCAAACATTAACGGCAGGCAAAGCCTCAGATATGGGCTGACTTCCGCACGCACCACAAATAGAAAACTTGCCTACAGTTAGCAAAATATATTTTTGAAGTTAAGACTTAAGCAGTCTGTCTGAAATACATCTGCCACATTCCTTACAGATAAACGGTAGGGAAAGCAAAGCTAGCGCGTAGCTCGTGTGCTGGCTGGAAGCTTTCCGGGGAGTAGTAGGATTCCTAGTGACTAGCTCATATATTCTGGGCTGCCTCTGATTGATAGCTTGCGGCCCAGGAACAGCTTTAAACTGTCTCACATTGGTGTTTAAGCCATGAGTCATTGCTCCTGATCTATGCGCATGATGTTTTAATTTAAGAAATACTGGATTTTCCTTTAAGAACCAGCTGAAAATAGGCAGAATAAAACCACTGAGAGGGATGGTGTACTTTCTTCACACATTTGCTAGAAAGGGTGCTTTCCATGCTTATCACTGTGAAGGCCAAGCTAGAAGGAATAGTGGGGGGAAACCCGCATGCTTCTTAAATATTACGTGAAATAAGTGTCTTTGCTTTCTTTCCATTCTCCTCCCTCTTCACATCCTCTTGTTCCCTATCCCCTCCTTCTCTTTTAAATAAGTGAAATTCCATACCTGAAAGCTGGGTTTCTTGGCAAGTTTCTTTTATTGTTTCTGTCAGTCTGTCATAGAGATATGTGGCATCTCTTTGAGGGCTGGAAGAGACTTGTTTTTTTTGCTTAATTGTGTCATTTTTTCCATCTGAATAAAATATTTATTACATATAGTTAATAAATAATTATATATACATATATATCTAATATTGCTAGGCTTTTTATGTTCATAGGCCTCTGGCACCTTTAACTGTAACAAACCACAAAGAGAATAATATAGTATTACTCTTTAAACTTAGTATCTTTCTCTATTCCTACTGACTGGTACCTGCTACAGTTTGCAGGCAATATTTATTGAACTATTTTTGACTTAAAATGTAGAATTTTTGCCTATTTGATCAGCAACATAGAACTTTCACTTGGCAGATTCTTGTCAATTTGAATCCAAACCTGCTGTGCCACTCTTATAGAAAGCTCAGTAGAAACCAGAACTCGGGTATCTAAGGACCAAAAACCTAGATATACTACAGAGTTCATCAGTTTCCTCTGAGCACCAAGGCAGGAATTCATCAGGGTCCATTCTTAGGCAGAGATACAATTACTTCTATTAAACAATGCTTTAGCATGATATCGTTAGTCTGCATTGAAGAGTTTACAAAGAAAAATCATAAAAACAAGCTATTATGAGAATATAGTTCACTGTACCAACTCCAATGTTCCATCTATTAATGAGGACACCACAGGAGACAATTTCCACTCAGGTGTGTGTCACAAAAGCTTTTGTCATACTTAGAGACAATTAATTTTCATCTGATAGATTTGGCCGTAACCAGAAGCAGCTTAAGCAATGGTTCCAGATGGCAGAAACCACCAGGAAGAGTGCTGGACCCTCAATTAGGTGTACTGTTCTGTTTAGGGTCTATTTCATTCTCACTTCTTCTGTATGTTCATGGTTTTGGTTTTGGATTTTTTGTTTTGTTTTGTTTTCTTTTAGTTTGTTTGGTTTTTGGTTTTTCAAGACAGGGTTTCTCTGTATAGCCCTGGTTGTCCTGGAACTTGCTCTGCAGAGCAGGCTGGCCTTGAACCCTCAGAGCGACCTGCCTCTGCCTCCTGAGTGCTGGGATTAAAGACCTGTGTCACCACCACCACTCGACAGCTATATTTTTATGTTTCAGTATGTCTGCTTCTGATGTCTTCTGATCTTTGTTTCCTTTCTGTTTTTCTATCCCCTTTTCCTAACAATCATGTCACCTTGGTTTTTGTCATGCCTGTGTCACAACTTGAGTCCCAGCCTCAGAAACAGATAAACAACTAAGTCACCCTTCCCATTGTAGATAGCCTCTGCTTATGACTCAGGCCCGTATAGTCACACCTTCTCATTGCCTCAAACACCCTGCTCTGAAGTCCAGCTAGCTGCAATAGACGTGATCATCATCCAGCCTTTCGCTACACTGATGTGACTTGACTTTGCTTGAAGCATCCTCAGTGCTTCCAGGCTATGTCCCACAGCTATTGGAAGAGCAAATGTCATTGATAGATTGGATGGCAGTAGGCACTCTGGATTATTTCTGCTGTGGGGCTGTGTGTCACTATGCTGTGCTCTGTTAATAAGGACATTCAATTCCCAAGTTAGCAGTGGAAATTCCTGGTGAGGGGTATGATTATGATTATAATTAAGTTGATATAGCTTTATTTCAGAGGAGTGCATTCATCATACTCGCAAAGCCAGGCATCAAAGCAAATGTGTAACTCTCCTTCAGCTGTGGATGTGGAGAAGAAACACATTTTAGCGCAAACTCCATCCAGAGCTCTTGGGCCAAGGATTCCGACAGAAGTTTTTAACTTTACCCTGCTTAGCAAAACAGCAATAGCCTGTTATTCTGCAAAACAGTTTCTCATTTGTGGCATGTTTAAAGTGACCCTTGATGATATTTTATGGTGACATTTTTAGGATGGATAAGACTTTAGGTTTTTATTGCTCTCTGTTCAAGCATTATTGATATCAAGAAGCCTTTTCCTATTATAGACTTAGCTGCTTCTTAACCCCAATGCCTACAACCACTGTACAGCCACACTTCTGCATGCTTGGTGTTTTCAAGAAACCAAATATACTGTAAGTTACATTTCCCTCATTAAAAACCTACAAGGTCATTTCTTCAGTCCTCTGAACTTAGAGATGGAATTTTCATTATTAATTTAATAAGTAGTTACTAAGTGCTGACTCTCTGCACCCCTTAGTGTGTCTGTGCTAACTCTCAGGCATGCAAACACAATAAGAAAATAAGATAAAGTCTGAGGCTGGCAAGCTGACTCACTGATCAGCCTTGACACACAGCATAAGGGCTGTGCTGAAATGCCCAGCACCCAGCTACAAAGCCAGGTGGGGCCTTTGGATGCCTGTAACCTTAGCCCTATGCCAGTGGAGACAGGGGCATTCTCACCATCAGCTGTACTCCAGGTCTCCAGATTCAACATGGTGCAATTATCTCAAAGGCATAAGGTACAGAGGGATGGGGTTGCACATTTCTGGCCTCTGTGTGTGCAGATGGAAACACACACACACACACACACACACACACACACACACACACACACACACACACGCACACACATTGCTTAGTCACTGGTTTGTAGCTGTGAATCGACACTGTGACCAAGGCAACTCTTAGGAAAGACAGGCATTTAATTTTAGGCTGGCTTACAGTTTCAGAGGTTTAGTCCATTATCAGCATGGCCAGGAAGATGACAGCATGCAAGCAGGTACTGGAGCAGCAGCTAAAAGGGACACCCTTATCTTAGGCAGAGAGACAAGTAGGGGTAGAGGGAGGAAGGAAGAAGGGGAGAAAGCAATGCTGGACTCGGCTTGAGCTTTTGAAATCTCAAAGCCCACTTCCAGTTACACACTTTCTCCAACGCGGCCACACCTCCTAATCTTTACAATCCTTGCAAACAGTTCCACTCCCTGGTGTCCAAACATTCAAATATATAAGTCTATCAAGGTCATTTTCATTCAAACCAACACACACACACACACACACACACACACACACACACACACACACACACACACACACACACACACACCAATCTTTTCTCCTGCTTACCTGACAGAAATAAAGTCTACACACCTTAGATCAGTCTGAATAATGATTAGGGCACAGCTGACCCAGCAAGGTGCACACCAGTTAGACCCATCAATTCCCTTCACTGTTCATCTTGCTCCCAGCCATCCCTCTGTTTTCCTGTCTTACCTTTCACCAGGACCAGCCCAGCTTCTCCAGCAGCTGAGCGTTTAGCATCTGGCACAGTGAAGGGTTTCCACAGCTGCCCTTCAGTTCCAGGGTCTGCCTGCACCACTGAAAGTGTTACATCTCCACGCTGTGGTCTAAACATCTACCTCTTGGGGTACAGTTGCATAAATTAAGCTGTGACCCTTGGCTGCTTGTAGGAAGAGACTGAGGGAGAAGTCACAGGAAGAGTAGGGTTCTTCACGACACCATGCCACCCCAGTGCAGCATCATTCAGTCTAGCTAAATCTGAATGAAAATACCTGACACAGAAAACTTCCAGTTCATTAAAAAAAACTTCTTCCTTCCCTGGGGCTAGAATTAGTTAAAGTAACACTTTCACACTTCCGTGCTGATTTTGTCTTTTACTTAACGTGAGCCGCAAATTTTTGTTTATTGTGTAATTAGTGAGTTTGTAGTTTGTTTGTAAACAGTCACAGAACTGATTTTTTAAAAAAGCTGAAAAAGCGAGCTAGAAGTACATTGACATTTCTTCAAAACTGCCTTTCACCCAGAAGATGAAGGGAGGGGTGCACATTTCAAATATCTCCCTCCTGTTTATTTTTTAAAGCTTTTACTTTTATATGCCATGATTGATATTCTACCAATTGCTTCTACTGAGATAATCTTCATATATCTCGTTTTAATAAATTTTATTATACTTATTTATTTATTTGGAGTGGGTGTGCAGGTGACTCAGCAGTCCTGTGGAAGGCAGAGGCCAGCTTGCTGGTGTTTGTTCTGTCCTACTGTGTGCATCCCAGAATTTGAACTCAAGTTCACCAGCCTTAGTGGCAAGTTCCTTTGCCTATTGAGCCACCTCACCAGCTTGAATATTTAATTTCTCAGATTAGAACTTGAAAGTCTCTGCAAATTACCTGACTGTGTGTTTTTTGTTCCTTCCACAATAGTACCCAATTCCAAAGGAGGTTGTATAACTTTCCCAAGTCCAGAGCAGAGAGGACTCCTGGGCCCCTAGGTCATGCCTCATAGGAACTACATTAGGGATTTATGTTACTGCTTCTCAAGCTATGATTAGGGTGAACCCTTCATTTCACCACGAAAATAGACAGCATATATGCTGAACTCATTAAATAGGTTAAAACATGCTAAGGCAAATGATCTGTATCATTTATAATATTTTATTTCCTAATTTGTGTTAAGTTTTGGTTTTTCCCATTCTAAACCATTTGAAAATGTTTGTGATAAGTTTTAATAAGACTCCAGAAGATAAATTTTACTTTGAAGGTAAATTTCACTAAAATTTACTTTATTCATAGATGTTTTTATGCCTTGGTATTATGGCTATATCCCTACCTATTGGCTACTATCTACTCAAAAAACAATTCTGTATTCGTACAATACACGTGAAAGTCCCCTAAAAGGAGCACTGGGTTTTTTGGTCTCTGCCATCTAAAAATCATGTGTTCATTAATTATGCATTGAACTAAAACACATCAAGCCAACCCTTTCCAAACACGTCTTACGCCACCTACAACATCATATTTTATACTTTATAAAATTCCCTGATAGCTTATCAGTATCCAAACAGTAATTATCATTCTTGAGAAGAAAAATATATGTGTTTTTTTTTCTCAGCGTGTCAATGTAGAGAATGTAGAGGATGTCTTTCTGAAACTATAGAAATACTGTGTGGTGTGACATACGCCATTGGTTGAGTGATCGATTGATGGGAAAACTATGATGTAATGTTCTAGTTTTCAAAAACAAAATGCACCAAGTTTGTAACTAGAGAAATTTGGATTTTCAAAAATGTATGTTTTCCAGAGAGATGTCTCAGCAATTAAGAATGCTTACCACTTTTGTAGAGGACTATTTTGGTTTCCCAGTGTCCATGTCAAGCAGCTCACAACCATTTCTAAATCCAGCTCCAGGGAATCAGCACCTGAATACATATGCACACATGGGCAAGCACATACACACCCTACTAAAAAAAAGAGAAGTCTTCCTTTTCTTCTTTGTAATTCTGCTCCAAAAGAAAAGGAAACAACAACAAAGAAAACAGTATGTAGACAGGTATTAAACATACCCTGTAAAGATTACTATTAATTCTATCTTTGCTTAAATTTGGAACCTCAATAGATTTGAGTGTACTTAATAATGTCAAGGAAGCATATTTTCTTCGTGTGTGTGTGTGTGTGTGTGTGTGTGTGTGTGTGTGTGTGTGTGTGTGTGTGTGTGTGTGTGTGTTGTGTGTGTATATATATATGTGTGTGTGTGTATGTGTGTGTGTCTGTGTGTGTGGTGTGTGTGTATGTGTATATGTGTGTGTATGTGTGTGTTGTGTGTCTGTGTGTGTGTTGTGTGTGTATATGTGTGTATGTGTGTGTTGTGTGTATATTTGTGTGTGTGCATGTATGTGTATGTGTCTGTGTGTGTCTGTGTTTGTGTTGTGTGTGTGTGCACATGTGTGATTTCCTATTCTGAAACATTTCTATGTTTTAGTAATATTTTAGTAATATTTAGAGATCTGTAACATTATTATGCAGATAAACAATTTATCCATGAGGTTCTCCTGTGAAAGTTTAGAATTGACCACAACTAAACAAACAGAAAATCACTCACTCTCTGTTTTGTTCAAGTATTTTTTTCATAGAAAAACATGCTTTTAGATAAAAATGTAACCTTTAAAAATAAACATCAAAATTCTCTAAATATTTGTAATGATTTAGACTTTTCATTAAAATATCTTTACTTAATTTTGTAACATCGAAACACTTCTTAGTTTTTCCAAAATAAAGGACTATTTGGATGAAACAGAATGGCACCAGTTCAGCATTTATTCCAATCCTCCAACAACAAACTGATGGAAATGGAAAACTTAGGTATTTAAGGCAGTAGGTTTTTACTTACAACATCCAAAGGCCACATTTAAACAGTAAAACATGAGTCTGAGGCCTGTCTGAATGTCTCAAGTCTGTAGGTCAGAATGAGGAGTAGTCACTGGGAAAAGTTTGTCAAAACTATTGTGTGTCAAGATGTTTCTTGGTTGTCCTCACTGATAATGGAGCTCCCGTGTCAATCAGATAGAACCATCTGCAGGAATACAGAAGACTGCATCCCTACCGCTGTGTTCCTCTCCTGTATGTTTCTGTGCTATTTCATTTCTGTTTATATGGAGATGTACAGTATTGATCAACAAGTCGTAGAAACACCTAGAAGTCTATAGTTACTCTTAGAAATCTTCTTGCCAAGGGCAGCTTTGTGAGATAGGCATTTTCAAACATACACACTAAATGACTGATAGAATTGGGACCAGAACCAAATACCTCCCTCAGACCCCCACCCCCACTCTTTTATCCAGCTTGGAATCTTGTAGATGCATTAAACATAGTTTGTTTTTATCTTAAAGATTCAGATGCATAGAACTTTGTCACTGGCTTTTTCAGTGTGCTAGTACCATGCAGCTCTTGAAACACCAAAGCCATTGTTCTTCTCCACATCTCTGAGTTTGTCCGTTTGATTCTTGGGTTTTTCATTATCAACCTAATAGTGAGTTTGGAATCAGTTTTCTCCTTCAACATTGGTTCATACCTTTGGGACCTCTAGCTATGTTGTAGAGCTCATACATAAATAAGCAAACATACAATGTAAAAACCTGCCTCATTCTAGAGGTTACAACTGATTATAGGCCTGAATTTTTTTAAGTCACACATGTGATTGGTATCAGCAAGTTAACATTTGTTTATCTTTTCATCGTGTACACCCTTATACACATGTATACAGGTGAAAAAAAGTGGCACATGCCCAGATTCTTGAAGGAGTCTAAGACATACTAACTGGATACCAAAACCTGTTGCTGTGTGAGCCTCTCTTGCAGCACAGTTTCCTTCTCATCTGTAACCAGCTCTACAGGGCTTCTGATGGGAAGGCAGGCACACTGGCTCGCCCTGTTGCTGTGAGGCAGTTAGGTGTTTAATCAGCCTTTAGTTGAATAATGTAATTCCTTACTCACCCTGCTTTTATTTATTACATAGAATATCTAATGGTCAACTATTTTCAGGTAATCCTAATATGACAATATCAAGTATTTTTTTAAAAGCATTAAGACTGTAAATGTGTTCTCTTTTTATCAAGAGAACACAAACAAGAAGAAGTATTGATTTGGGAAAATGCCTTAGATCCATCCCAGCGGTAACTATCGGGGGTTAGTGGAAGCTTATCCAGATGCTTAAGGACACACATGTGCTCACACACTCATCTACATATGTGTATACATAAATGTGTGCATGCATATAAGAGTCTCATACACATTCACATGCACACACTTACATGCCCATAAATGCAGACTCACAGATGAATACACACATGGTTTTGTTTCTAAATGAAGCACAACTTGTTTTAATTATGCTTGTTAGTTGTTTTTCTTTTTAAATCAACTTGCCATAAGCCAGAGTCTTCTATAAAAGGGGGGAGGGGCAACTCAACTGAAAATGCTTCAGACCAAGCTGACTTGTAGGCAAGCCTGTGGGGCATTTACCTGATTGCTGGTTGATAGGAAGGACCCAGATCACTGTGGGCGGTGACACTCCCGGACAGTGAGAGCAAACTGAGAAAGCCAAGGGGAGCAAGTCAGTAAGTGGCATTTCTCCATGACCTCTGCTTCAGTTCCTGACTTCTGGTTCCTGCCTTGAATTTCTATCTTGGCTTTTCCTGGTGATGGACTACAAACAGTAAGCTGAAATAAACCCTACTCCCAGGTTACTTTTGGCCATGGTGTTTTATCATAGCAATAGAAACCCAAACTAAGACAGAAATAGTGTTGATACTGTAACTATGTACACACATATGTGTATGCACACATAATGTGTAAATATAGTACTCTCTCTAAACTACATATTTGTTAAATAGGTAAAACCCTGGGTCATTTACAAAAGCTTTGCCTAAGATTAATTGTATTTACCAGAAAACTGAAACAATTCATCTTTGTGCATTTAAATGCAGGCTGTTATTTTTCCCTTGTGATGCATTAGTTTAAACTATGAGAATTTACCTTCATGATAAGGACTGGAAACACCTTTTGATGGGATATGATTCTCTTACAGGCATGTATGCTAAAGTCACAACTATCCTCATACTAGCACATAGCTTTAATTTAAAATGCTCATTCTAAGCAAGGTGATCTTTAAATACATGTCTTCATACTTTTTAAAATGTATTTGGCCATCTGAATGTGTTTGCTGGCACAGCCCACGGAAGAGTCTCGCGGTCCGAGAATTGTCTGCATTCCTCCAGTTAGGTAGAGTGGATTCAGCTGGTCTACAAGATTCAGGTGCTGCAGCACCAAGCTTAGTGCTTTCCTGAAGTAGTTGTTCTTTAGCTTTTATGGCCAGTGTGGTCCCAGCAGAGATCACAGAATCCACATCTGTCAAAATTGCCCTTGTGAGTCTCCTCGGAAGTGACATTATTGTAATAGAGAAATTATGGGAATCACTATTGCATATTTGGAAGCACAAACCTTCATCGTTGGAACCCATTCTGGAAAGTTGACCTTAGGAAGTGGGTGCTGTTCGGGGACATAAGGTCGTACCCGCTGGCTGTAAGCTGAGAGTCGTTTGATTCAGCAAGATAACAAGGTGGTTTTGTTGTTGTTGTTGCTTTATTTCAATGTTGAATTTACTGAGGTAGGCTGTGTCTCATTAGGTCATTGAGATTGGAGGCTTCTGGCTCTCTCCTCTGCTCAGTGGGTAAAGAAGCCAAGTTTGAGACACCTGTCACAGGTCCTCCACACTTGTACACGCCCACACCCTGAGGGTGTGTTCTTGCACACCAGTCCCTTCCTCCTTGATTGTACACACTGTGAGGTTATGCTCCTTTGCCCTGGAGACTGCTCACTCTCTTATTCAGATACATGTTTGTTCGTTCATTCATTCATTCATTCATTCATTCATTCATTCATTCATTCCCCTCTCCCCTCTCTCTCTCCCCTCTCTCCCCCATCTCTCCCTCCCTCCCTCCAAATCTTGGGGTGGATAATGTCTACCTCTATCTCACTGCATGGGGTCAAGTCAGCCCCACAACCCTTCCTGTTGTGGGGCAAAGGTGGTCGCTTCCTTATCTTGTATAGAAAGGCACGGCCAGCATAGGCCAGCCTAACAAATGTAGTAAATGTGTTTAATAGCCTTTTGTCACCCAGCAGCCATCAGAATCAAGTTCCAGAGTCTGGGGTTGAGGCATCCATTTTCGTAGACAAGTTCAATGAGACAGGAGTAACCTCAGGAAATATGATGAGGACATGAGGGTTTGATTGAACAGTGATAGGCCGAGAAGCCCAGCAGGACCTGAATTTTAGATTATTTTTGGCCCATCTGTGCATCCGTCCTTATTTCAAAGCACAGGGAAGGATCATTTCTAGAACAAGAATCTTACAACCTACAACCAAAGAAGTGTGACCAGAGATTTATAGCTAACACTCTCACCAAATGGCAGCAAAGTTGGAGCAAAAATCTTAGCTTCTATCCCTGGCTTCAGGAAAAGACGTTCTTGTTCCTCACAGTCGCCTTTCAAAAGACACAATCTAAATTTAATGGACTGTTTGAGGGAGAATAAAGAGGTGTGGGCAGGGCAAGAGAAAGTGTCCTTCCGAAGACTTGATTTGCTTGTGCTATGTTCTGAGGCCCAGCTCTGCTAAAGGACGGGACCTCGGCAATCTGGTTACACCTATCCACAGAGAGCTCTTTCCTGTCTGCAGCTGCCAGGCTCATTCTGGGTCTGATAGCCTATGGCTTCTGGAATTATTTTTCTGACCCTTGTTGCCTGTTTCAGGCCATACACAAGCTCCTCCTTTAGGTATTTTTTTTTTAAGTGCCAGGCATTGCTGTTCATCGCCTTTCATTAATTCTCCCATTTCACCTCCTGCTTAGACGGATGCTGTCTTCATTCACTCGCATATACCCCTTAGCTTTGCTTCTTGGAACCTAGGATTTTTGTGGTCATTTTTGTTTGTTGTTTGCTTGCTTGTTTTTTCTTCATCCTCTGGTGTTAATGGCCTCACTTTCTGTATAAAACTTGTTTAGTAAATGGGAGAAGCCATAATAAAATAGACGGGTCCACTAAAGCAGATGTGCACATAGAACAATATTGAATACGGGGGAGTGACTTGTGAGCCTGGCTCAGATTCTAGAGTCAGTGTGATGAGCAGAGTTATGCTTAGAAGATCCTTAGGGACCAGTCACAAAGGAGAGCACTGACCTAGCCATGAAGGAGAGTGTTAATTTCTGTCATTTGGTCAGTCCTTCCACACATGCCAGAATGGCACTGTCTTCTAGTTATGTGAGGTTGTTGACTGTTTCCTGATCTATGAAAGGTTTGTGCCTTTAAACATGAAACTCTCTCCTGAGAACAAGGAGATGCCTGAGTGTGTGGGGCTTACAGGACCCAGAGACCAGAGGAGGGAGCAGCTACCTCATACCTTCTATCCCGTGTCAACTCATCCATCCTGAACTCATCCACGTGGACAAATAGAATTGTTAGTTTTTCCTGTTTTTCTTTTAATGTTATTTTCAAATGGTCGCAGCTGAATATAGAGGCATTAAATAACTATATAATGTGATTTCACTGTAAAAGAATGAAAAGGATTTTTTTTGTTTAACTTAAGCCAGTAAGTTAATAGCTACTCTCTTATACAATTCAAAAATTGTGTATAGATAGATACATTTGATAAGTATAGCAAGAAATTATGTGGTCATGTGTATGTGTCTTTACAGATTCGGGGACAAATCAGCTGCTTTGCTTATTGAAAAGTTGTATCTTTTTGAGGATTATTGCATCTATGAAAAGCTTGAATCAGTTTGAAATGTAGAAATTAGGAAAATGTGGGTTGAAAATTGCTTTAGAGAGTGGAGAAAATATGTGGGTTCACCTGGCATTTCCTTTATCTTATGGTGTTCTCACAGCTTTCTCCGTTGATACAATTAATTAGCTGTAACAAGAGTGCCCATGTACTGTTGAAGGCATTGCTCCTTTCATGCCTGGAATCCCTGGACATAATTAAGAAACCTGGATAAACTTATTTATCACCTCCTGTCCTCCAATTATGGGTAATTCAAAGACTGGTCTTTCCATCCTCACCAAGGGTGACCTCTGAGTCATATGTCAACTTGAGTCACCTTAGAACAAAGTGAGTGGCTGAGCATCGGGAGAGCATGCATCTGTCCACTCAGTATAGGGTTTGTTGTTGTTCAGAGAGGTCCAAGTCACCCTGGGAATGAAAGCATGGGGCAGGCGGGACAGTTTCAAGCTCCTGCAGCCTATATTCTAATGGCCAAGAAGAGCAAATAACTCCGTGACCAAGAAGCTGTAGACTAATTAAGGAAGTTGGGTAGCAATTAAACGGAAGTAAGGGAAGGGCTGGCCTGCCTGTGCTGAAGAGGGGACAGGAGTGGAGATGGGTAATCAATCGGCCATGAGGTTTGCGTAGCAGACCGTTGTAAACAGCAAATAGAATGGAGAAGCAGAGAAGGAAAGCGGAAATCAGCAACCTGGTAGAGTAGAAAAATGGCCACACTACCAGTACATGATGGGAAAAATAGTACCAGATGACCCTGGAGAAATAAACACAGGACGTAGTTCCCTAGAGAAGCTATGGACCTTGGAAAAGGGGTGGGTTTCATACTAAATCCTTCAGGACAGCTGGGTATCTAAAAAAATAGATCATACAAAAGAACTCAGGATGGTTGTGATATATTTCTTTCTTTCTGATGAGCCACACATTTATTGTCAGAGAGTGTGGATACCAGTTTAGAGAACAGTCTGTGAAACTCCATAGAAGTAGCTTTGAAAGATAAACCAAGCTTTCTAAGCCTCCGTTTCCTCTAAAATTGATAATTGCAACAATAGCACCTATCTCATGGAGTTGTTCAGAGACTGAATGAAACTGTTATTTGAGCTTTATAGTCACACTTGGTCCACAAATAAATAGTATTACTGGTGTCACTATTGTTATATACAAAGCAAGGAAGAGAAAACAGTTTCTAAAGTGGATTATAATACACATGCTTGCTAAGAGAACAGACATTTAATTAACACAAGGCGACAAGCTTTCTTCTCTAGACCTATGCTTCCTACAAGTTTGTCCCTGCAGACATGCCAAGGGTTTATTTTCTGGGATGCACAATATGGTTTGCACATACACAGAGAAGATGGGTCTTTAAATACTTTGCATTTTCACAGAGTCTCCCTGTTAAAACCCTCCTTTAAAAATCATGGGTTCAGATTACAGATGTGTCTCACAGAAGCTCACCCAAAACTTCTTTGAGTATTTAATTGCCTATCTGCTCTTAAATAGTGTGATGTACTTCCCAGTTCCCCGACTAGACAGAGCAACACTGGGCTTCAATTTTGCTTCAGAGAAAATGACTCAGAGAACAAACTTAGTGTCCAGTGATGGGCTGGGTACAGAGAGCCATTGCTTGGAAGAATGTCAAAGTGGAGTCTGCCATCCACCTTTGTCCTCCCTTCCCAAGGCTGCTTGCTTGGAAGACAAAGCCTTAACAGTTTGTCAGGACTTCATAACACAGTCTGTGTTTGTGCTTTATGTATCTGTTTAGAATAACTTCCCATATTCTGTCTTGCGGGAGCCTTTTGGAAGTTAGAATTTTGGTGGACAGTTGAAAAAAAAATAGAAATGTTATTTGTGCATGCTAGCCTGTCATATTCCAAAACCTGGTTGAAACTTTCCACATGGGCTAATTCTTTTGTAATTATCGTCAAACTGTAAAATGGGGCCTGGAAAGGTGGCTTGGTTGCTAAGTACCCTGGCTGCTCTGGCAGAGGACCTGGGTTCCATTTCCTGTACTCATGTTGGGTGCCTCCCGGCGATGGCCTGTATTTCCAGTTCTAGAACTGATGCTCTTTTCTGGGTTCTGTGGCACCCAATCTTACACATGCCCATACCCACAGGAAGAAACAACCAACTCGTAATATTTAAAATTTTTATAAATGTGCAAAATGGCTGTTTCTTTTATCCCCATTACATTCCCTAGTAATTACCAATTTTCCTGCCATTTTTCCAGTGATATGGCCCAAGTAGAGGCACCGATTTACTTCAAAAACCACATATTTAAGTCCGCAAATGTCTTTGTGAGTCACTGTGCTGGAACCGTGGGTAAGTGAGGAAGCTCCCTCCTCACAGTCATGTTCAGAATTACTGTGGAAGCACACAGTGCTCACGTGGGCGCAGTGACCGAGGTGAGGGCAGGCCCCACCAGCAGCGGGACACCCTGGAAGCATTGCTTCACTCAACAGCAGCTAACCGCCATCCTGGTTAGAAACCTCCCTCAAGTCCACCTGCCACTTACCAGCTCCTCAACTCTTAGATGATGTGACTGACTACTGGGTTTCTTTCTCCATACAGCATTGCCCTGAGGCATCAATGACCCCATTCAGTCAGCCACCTGCCTGTGGCATCCCCACTCTCCTTTTTCCTAACGTTTGAGTGTCTCACAGTGTGTTTTAAGCTTAGTGCTAACTTTTATGCAGTTATATTAAGGCTACCCCCAAATTCCTCCAGTACTTTGATGTCCCCCACACCCTCCAATTACTGAAAACTCAACTTATTTTTCATCCTTTTTAAAAGATCAACAAACTCTTTCATGGATGTCAGGTAAGAACCAGGGGTCTGAGCAGAATTAGAAATTATGCCCCTTGGAATAGATCCTGTTTTACCTTGCGTAGCCACAATTGGGTTAGTGAGCAAATTATGCACACTCACAGATGTGTGTGAGAAAATCAAAAATGAGGGTTTACTTTTTAGGTGAAAAAGATAAACATTTCATTCTTGAAACCTTCATCTCAGACTAATGGATTGGTAGGAACATGTTGGTGAATTCAAGGTTTCCATTGCTCATGCAAACTTGTTATTAGATATATTTATCAGAATAATGCCTCTGCTACTTTTTCATTGTAAGCAATATGCATAGTGAGGGCTCAATAAATGAAAAATCAGTACAAGTCAAGCCATGACGACACATAAAACTTTGCCGCTATAAATCTGCTTGGTAGAGGTTCTCACACACACTTTCAACTGTCTGAACTGCTCCTTGAGGTCTGTTTATTTGATTGTTAAATTACTAGGTTTTAACGCGTTGTTACTAACAGAATAAAGGCTTCATTGTGGTATTCTTCTATGTGCCTGTAGCCTCTGCTGCTCAAGTCCAGCCTTACTTTGTCCGTTCTCAGCATTCTCTACCCGCCACTGCCTGGTCTTCAAACCAACCTTCTTTTAGCATCCACATGTGAGAGACAACATGTGATGTTTGACTTGTGTCTGGCTTTTTTTTTCTTACTATGATATCCTCCAGGCCCACCCACATTGTGACATATGACAAGGTCTCTTCATCTGTAGAGAGGAATAATACAGCATTTACATACTGGCATGGTTTGAGTGAAAAGGGCCCCTCATAGCACTAGGGCTCTAGCTGGTGGTGCTGTTGGTAGAGATTAAGGAATGTTTAGAAATTCAGCCTTGCTGGAGAAAATCTATCACGGGGAGGGGGGTGCTGGGTTTGAGAACTCAGAACAGCACTCATGCTGTCTCTCATGAGGTTGAAGACTTGATCTCTCAACTTCCTGCTCTAACCAGCTGCTACTACGCCGTCCGCACTGTTGCTGACTCTCTCTAGAGCCTTCAACCCAAATAGACTCTTTCTTTCTTAACTTGCTTCTGACCATGGTGATTTCTCACAGCAACAGAAAAGTAACTAACATGCTCACACGCTCACACACATACAGACTCCCACCACCATCAATCCTTCGACTGTTTGATTATGATGGGGATCTAGGGTGCCTCCCATCTTGGCTACTTCATGATCATTGCTGTGAAGGATGCTGGAGTATGGATTTTTTTAAGAGGCCATGATTCATTTCCTGTGGGTACACACCCAGAAAAATGCATCACTGGTCCACACAGGAGTTCTATTTTTAATTCTTTTTGAAATCACCATATTGTTTTCCACCATATTGTTTCTGTCATACAGTGCCCAGGGGTTTCTTTTCAACACCTTTGCCAATACCTGGAGTTATTGATGGTAATTACGCTCACAGGGCCTCAGTTAGAATATCAGAGTGGTCTTGCATTTCTGTGATGCCAAGGAGTGTGGCTCAGCTTTCCCTGCACTGAGACTTTGTATGTCAGAGACAGAGAAATATCTATTAATGTCCTTTGCCACTTCTGTTTTTAAAGATGTATTTACTTTTATATATATGAGTGTTTGCCTGCATATATGTATGCATTTGTACCATGTGAAGCCTTAGTGCCTTTAGAGGTCAGTAGAGTTCAAAAGATATACATAGAGGATATAGAGTTACAGATATTTGTGAGCCACCATAGGGGTGCTGGGCTCTGAACTTGGGCCTTCTCCAAAACATCTCTTACCCCGGAGCCCTCCCCACAGTCCTGACCTTTGCCCACTTCTTGATCTGGCTTTATATTTTCATGCTTCTAGTTGCAATGGCTCTTTATAAAATCTTGCATATAAGGTTTGCTTTGTAGATGTGTTTCCCAACTTGTTGGTTTCATTATTATTATTAGTAGTAGTAGTAGTAGTATTCATTGCTAGCTTCCTTTGCTGTGACAAACATTTTTGTTTTTTGTAATCCTATTCATTTTTTTTTTTTTTGAGATTTGGTGTGACTTAGAGGAAAACGAGTCCCAAGGTTAGTGTCAAGGAGCTGGTTGTGTTTAGATTTCTGTTCTCTTGTGTTTGTTGTAAGATAAAGATCTAATTGCAATCCTTTGGTGTAAATAACCAGGCCTTGCATCACACGCATTGGAGATATCACCTTTGCCCATAATGGCCTTTGGATTGTCAAATCTTAGTTGAACATGTATAATTTAATTTATTGGAAGATTTTATATTTTGTTTAATTTTCTATGTATTTTGTGTATAACAAATTGACAATCATAGCCTTATAATGTAATTTTAAGTTGTGAAGGATATTGATTACAGATCATTTTTCCAAAATTTCTTTCTTATTTTCAGCTCTATTTGAATTTGGAGATTATTCTTCATATTTGCATAAAAAACACCAGTGGGTTTTGTTCAGTAGGGATTGCAATGCGTCCATACATTTTCTCAGTATCTTGGACACATTAACAATATTAACTTTCCCTGTCTTGAGCATAGAGTGACTTTCCATTCACTGTGAGTTCTTGAGTTCCCCTCACCAGTGTTTTGCAGTTTCAGTGTAAAGCTTCACAATCTGCATTAATCATTTTGAAGATAAATAGCCTCCGTGGAAAAGATTAGATTACCTCTAAAAGACCTGTTCACACAAGCAGGGGTTAAGATTTAAAGGCAATGGTCAAGATATCATAACCCGCTAACTCTCCCGGCCATTCTGGTGATTGGTGTGGAGTTACTCATTCAGTAATGTCAAGTGTGTAGACATCTAGGAATATCTCTTGAAATCCCATTTCGGTAGCTTGCCTAAAGATTGGTGTTGAAATACACTAGGTCCCCTGAGCTTCGATGGGGGGCAATACTCATTTGGCAGTGAGGAAGACGGGCTTCTGGGTAGCCTGGTAGAAACACCTCAAATTTGGGTGCTACTGTGAGTAGCCAAGACGCAGAACTGTCACATTCTTGGTATACTGAGGTGGTTCAAGCAGCCGATTAGTGCAAGCCATGTTTTGGAAAACCATCGACAGTTAGCTACTGTCCTTTCAAACACCATTTTGTAGCTCTGACAGAAACTTGGTTTAACTTACAGAGGGAAAGTGAGAGACAAAGAGAGATGTTGGATTTGAAGTGTCCAGCAGAGAGGCAGAGCCCCTCATTTTTGCATCGAGTGTGACACGGCGTTAACCTATTTTGACGGACGTGTGTGATAAAGTGGCATGCAAATGGAACGCGGGGGTAGATATGACACTGCGCCTGGACTGGATGAAACAGTTGCCGGAATACTGGTCTATTATAGCAGTTTGCAAACCTTGAGTAAACTCAGTCAGCGGTTGTGTAATTGGTTATTCAATCCCAACCCTTGTTCACAGCTCAAAGCCAGGAACACTGAGACCTGTTGCCAATTTGACTGAATATAGTGACTGTACTCGGCCGGGGCCTAATACTGGAGCCAGGCCTTTTCCTGTGGGCCGGTTTCCACCATGTCTGAGGCTGGCTCTGTGACAGTAGGTCTTTTGTTGTGCGAGCCTGGCTGCTGCTCCCCTTCTTTGCAAAAATGTCTAACAGCTACACAAATAAAGAAGATAGGGAAAGGGAGCTAGGGGAGCAGATCTCTGAGGAAGCTAATGTAGAGTTCTCAGTTCTCTCCTGCACTTCTGTTTGTGGGAGGTAGGTGGGGGAGCGACTTAAGTAAATTTAGGGAATGATACAGAATCCGTCTCTAGATAACAAGTGAACCTCCACCGTCCGTCCCCCATGGAACACGATATGTGTGGAGACATTGCGAGTCATGAGTGTGGGTTTCTGGGGAAGGCATGTCTGCCTTGAGAATCTGTGAACTAAGAAGGAAGGTTTTACTGGGTACCCCATTATGCCTTAAAGATATCTCGTGTTTACAAACCTGCTATGTATTTAACTTTGCGAAGCAGGCACTGCACCATTCTGGCTGTGCAGACTGGACTCGGGCCAGTAGACTAACCACTCACCGACTTGAGTCTAGTAAAACTCGGGGGAAAGCCGGGAGACTCTGATTCAAATATCTGAGCTGAAGAATGCCCAGTCCTCTTAGATGAAGGGCTTCATAAAGGAATCTCTGTGAGACTGCCATATCTATCAGTGAGATGATGATGGTCTGAGAGACCAGAGTCCCACCCCTGTCCAGTGAGGCTTCTGTGGTGATTCTGTGTCTGCATGCAGGCTGGGACAGGTCACCAAGTGTGTGGATCATAAACACAGCAAAGAGAACAATAGTGAAGAAGCACACACACAGATACGTTCTGAGACAGGGAATTTAGTAGAGGGGTGTGTGTGTGTGTGTGTGTGTGTGTGAGAGAGAGAGAGAGAGAGAGAGAGAGAGAGAGAGAGAGAGAGCAACAGAGAGACAGAGAGACAGAGACAGAGAGAGACAGACAGAGAGAGACAGACAGAGTGTGTGTGTGAGAGAGACAGAGAGAGGCAGAGAGAGACAGACAGAGACAGAGGCAGAGAGAGACAGAGGCAGAGAGAGACAGAGGCAGAGAGAGACAGAGGTAGAGAGAGACAGAGGCAGAGAGAGACAGAGGCAGAGAGAGACAGACAGAGAGACAGAGAGGCAGAGAGACAGACACATAGAGACAGAGAGAGAGAGAGAGACAGAGAGAGAGAGTACTCAAACCTCTTGATACCTATTCCTGGTTCTATCTCTCACACCCAAAATGTATAAATACATACACACACATACTCACAGACAGACAGACAGACAGACAGACAGACAGACACACACACACACAGAGAGAGAGAGAGAGAGAGAGAGAGAGAGAGAGAGAGAGAGAGAAGAGAGAATTCAACCTAGCAGTATCACAGTTCATTTGGGACTGTCAAAGTCTACTGTTAGCAACCTTAGCACTTTGAGGTTCAGTTGCAGCCTTGATTCCAGAAGGTTTTGTTTTACTTAACCGAGTTAGCCTCCTGTTAGGATTTGCTGAGAGAGACTAATATTTTAACTCAACACAAGTCAGGACAGTTTGGAGGGCTAGAAGATAGTGACCCGTGGACAGGAAGATGAGACTAGGGAATGGGTAGGAGGTTGTTCTTACGGCAAGCAAAGACAAAAGGAAAGAAGTAAATTGGTGTTATAGAAAATTAATCTTTAAAATGGGACTGACTATTGTGATGCAAACATAAAAACAGGGAACAGTTAGCTGGAAATATGTGAGAGGAGGACCATAGAAATTCCAACAGAAGCCTTTAATGGGGAAATACACCCAGTTGTCTCATTATAAGAGCCTTCCTGGGAACCAAGTGCTATAAGTGTCATTATAGAAGTGGTATTATAAAAATTGATTATAATCAAGCTTAATGTATTTAGGTTTAATAAAGGCATTGTACAGTGGGACTGAGTTCGGGCTATAAAAGGGACTTCCTAGCATTGGCTTGTTCCTATCGTGTTTCCCAGTGTTGCCCAATTCAGAGGTCTTTACTTTCCTGATGGGAAAATAGGAAGTTGGGTCAGTGAGGAGATGATCACAGAGTTAGACACCAGCCCCTTTAACCTCAAAAAGCACAATACTGTGTGCATCTCACAATCTTAATCTCTCAAAAGTTTCTCCCATTTACTTTATAATACAGTGTGTGGCAAACAGATGTTCCTTCTAAGCCACTGTCCATTATTTCCAAAATTGTAGGTGTAGGAGACCTGGTGAGGGTTAAGGAGAAGGTGAGGTTAGGAGAAGCTGGTGAGGACCGGCTTCTCCAGACGCCTCATTAGTTTAATGTAGGTAAGAGGTGCACACGCTGAAATGATTTGTGGACCGCTCCAGAGAGAACATAGATGGAATCCATGGAGTAGGGGATCAAATTTATCCTTCTTGCAAATGCGACACTCCCAAGTGTAAAAGACTTGCTTTCTCATCCAGGTCAGATTAGGTGCTCTTTAATTTTGTTGGGTTCATCCATCCTTTTGAATTAAAATACTCATCTATCCTTAAATTGGTATGTGCTGATAATTCAGTTTTTATTCATTTAAGTCCCTAGACTGCCTTAAATTTTCTGCCCTTTAAAAATGTTTATCCTTGCAAAGCACTAAAGGAGTGTGAAGTCTTCTTCACACACACCTGACCCCTTCCTTTATTAGGAGGAGTAGAGGAGTAGAATTGAAACTCTACATAACTATTGCATGGCAGTTATCCTAAATACATACATACATACATACATATATATATATATATATATATATATATATATATATTTGATTCTGGTGGCATGAATCCATAGGTTGCTGTCTTTACCATGTATCTCACATACAAAAGTCAGTGAGATAACTTGTTCCTAGCAGGAAAAGAAAGGACAGAGCAGACTATGGGACAGCTCTCCTCTTCTATGCCATCCTCCCCAGCTTCTAAACCCTCTCTTGTCATTTCATGGGGAATGTGACTCACTTGATGGTGTTGACCAATGTTCTTTTAAGAACAAATGAAGGATAATCATTTAAGTGCTGCTGGCCCATGGAAACCTATGTCAGTTACATTCAGAGGAGGCTGGACCAAGTGTTTTATTTTCTGCCATAAGCTGATGCCCAGGGTTAATAACTTGTGGTCCCAGCATCTCCCAGAGGACTTTGCCTAGAGATTTCTGAATGAGGAGGACTTCCTTTAGTTCATATTTCTTGGATTTCCCAAGTTACCTATGTCATTCTTTGACTAGATTTGAGCCTACCCTGTCTCATTTTTCACCATTCAGATCCATGACCTTATTGTCTCTGAGCTTTATTTTTCTTCCTTGTCATTTACATGGCATCTACACATCTATTACAGGAGTGGTACATTCTGTTAAAGTTTTTTTAAATGTCTGTGAGTTTCTAATATGCGATTGCACAGTTCACGATCCCTCATTTAAAACATTTCAATGGAAATTTTATCAGTCGAGCAGTAAAACACTGAGCTCATGCCCTCCCCCGTGTCATAGTTAAAAGACATATTGGATCCCGGCAGTTCTTCAGTGTGTCTCTCCTTGAAGTGCCCCATGTCATGTGCTTGTAAATGCAAATCCAGTGGAAGACATCTGATATTTTTAGTTCACATTGTCTAATTGTTGCTCAGATGACAATGTGGCATTTGTTCAGTCCTTTCACCTTTGGAAGAGGGGCTCAGCATAGTCTGTTCTTTCAAATCTTACGCACTTCCAAAAGTCTTTCAAGTTTCCAAAGTCCTAATGGGATGTTTTCCGTCCATCTTTTCAAACTCTGGTTCAGTGTTTATTTACCAAGATGAATGATGAAAAGTTCAGGTTCCTGGACCTCAACCAAGACACATAAAACCCAACTCTTTGACGGCCTTTAAATGTTGCCTTTTAGCGGCCCCCTCCCCCATTACAGATGCTAGGTCACAGTACCCACTTGGAGTCTGTCCCACACTAGTAATATGCTCAGTGCAGAAAGAAAGCAAGGAGCGCTCACTTCGTTGAAGGAATTCACTCATAGTTTTTTTTTTAATCCATATGCTTCATTTAGTTTACTTGGCATTGATACTGTACTCTTCTTAATTATGGACAGGATGAGAAATTGTCCCATTTCTTAGAAATTGTTGTCTAGTAGAATTTTATATCATGGATCTGACTGATAAATTAAATAGGATTTTTTTTTTACCAAAAACACCCTATCCATACTCTTGTTTACTATTCATTTATTGAATGAATAGTTAAAAGAGGCCATTGGCCCTCATTCTGGATCAGTAGATGAGATTCTAGGAAAACAACTCAGTGACATGGTAGCATTTGGGGAAAAAAAATGTTTGATTTGATTATCTGACCATGGCCACAGTCTCACTGTCCTATATGAGACTGAGTTTCTTGAGGTGTCCGGGCCACGTCTTGGGTGTTCCTCACAGGGCTACTGCGGGATCTGACTAGACACTGTTGGATGCATGAGTAAAGGAATACCATGTAAACCTTTTCTGTCTGTGTGTGTGTGTGTGTGTGTGTGTGTGTGTGTGTGTGTGTGTAAATCATGCAAAAGAAAGAGATTCAGCAAATCTATATATTCATCCTTATGAAGTCCACATCTTACATAGTATATACAATGCATTAAAAACAAAGATGATAGTGGTGAGCAAACATTACATTTTGAATTTAATGTATGGATATATGGGTTGCAAATGCCTAATTTTAAACCCTCCTCATTCATATTAAGTGCATTTGGACTCTTGTTATGTCAGAGAAGTAAAAACTATGTCTATCTCTTTCAATTTTTTTCTATTTATTTGTTTTGGTTTCTTTTTGCATTTTCACTTTTTCCATGTTTAATTCTTTATCTTGTTCCTTCTTCCTTGAAAATGATTTTTAAAGAAAATCCTTAATGGATTTTTATATTATTTTTTTATCCTTTTCTACTTTATTTGGGTGGGGTCAGAGAATATCACAGTTAACATAGAGCACACTTGGCTTTGTATAAGTCTGGTAACATTAAATCATACATTGGGAATGAAAATACTGTATTGTGTCTTCTAAAATTACTGTACAAATGAGAAATCCAAAATTCACTTCAGGATTCTGAGAGTCCAGGCATGACAAGCCTTGGGGTATGTAGGCTTCTTCACTTTGGAAGTCATGTGCAAAGCTTGACGCACAATGCTTAGTCGTTGGAGAGTGTTTTCTTGGCTGCTTGTTTTTACTCGGATCTGTGGATGTATCAGAACATGACCATCTCCCCTGAGTTATAACTGGTCTCTCCACTCCACTGTTCTGCTTCCTTAGCAGCAGTCTCCAGTGTGCCAGAGGGGTCCTGTCTGTCTTTCCCTGGCAGGCATTTGGTAGGCAGCTTTTCTAATTTATCTGTGACCTAGGCTCAGGTGGGTCACTATTGAGAAGATTCAGGACTCCTTGTGCTTCAGCCTTTGTCTGACTTTGCTTTAGTTCTCACTTCCAAGGGTTATATGCCAATGCTGTGGACCACTTATTCTAAAGCATGTTAAGTGGTTTTTCTATTTAGATGCTTTTCGTATTTCCTTTCTGTTCTCCTCCAGCCACATTCACAATTTAGGGCAACTGCACAGTTATGCAAATGTGGTCATACAAGGTGGATTCCAGCATGTTCTGAATGCCCAATAAATGCATAATTGTATGAATATGATATTTGTAGTTGGATGATCATATGGAACATAATCTAAATACATACATAGTCTTTGTCTTAAGTGTGTCAGTAGATTGTATAATCCACATTTGATCTCAGCCTCTAGGGCGGTAAGCACCAAGCAAGGTTCGAAGGTGTATCAAGACCTACCTGGTACATCTTCAGGAAGCTACAAAGTGCTTAAGTGTTGATGCCTGAGCTTTCCCGCTTTGTGTGCAAGGTATTCTTCTGAGAGGAAAACTCCATTTGTTTGTTTTAAATAATACCTTATGCTGTAATTCTGCAGTTCTTAAGGTAGTTTTTTCCTTATGGTCCCATCATGTACACACAATGGAGAAAACACTAAACCAAGCAGGATATACAGAAATAGAAAGCTTTTCTAATTTATCTCTGACCCGACAGTTTGTTGGTAGGTGAAATATAGAATCAGTCGTGAAAATCCTTCATAAGAAATTTTGGAATGTTTTTTATAGAGGAGCTGCCATGTGTGTATGGGCCACATCCTTGTTCCAGGGTTTCTATCACATTCTATGTACTTTCTGGTCATCCTTCCTAGTAACTCTGGCTTCCTCTTGCTCTCCAGTCCCTGCCCACTCATTGAAACTAACCTAAGTCTGGAACTTGATTCTCAACTTCCTGCCTGCTCTAGTCTTTTCTGACATGGTGACTAATTTGGTTGCAAAAAGACAGTGTTTATCAACCATGCATTTTGTAAAAGGACCTTGCTCATCCATCTTTATTAAAAGTGAAAATGCTGTTCCTCTGTGGAGATGGGAGGTCGGGGTGAGTTAGCCATGATGGTAGATGGAGTTACAATGCCAGTAAATGAAAGGTACAAGCAGTGCTGTTGGTGGGTAGCCATTTAGCTCCCCCTCACACTGACTTTTACAAACCTTCAGCTAATGTTGGCTACCAAGGACCTTTGGAATGACAATTGTCTAGAGCAGATAAGAAACAAAGACTATTTGAGTCTCTTTATCTGTGCTGTTTTGAGATGTGTCATACATTGACTGGTGAATGAACACTTCCTTTCCTCTTTATGACTGTGCCCATTTCATCATTATAGAGGATGGAAAATGTCAGTCCTCATCATAGAAGTACATGTGGGTACAACTAGTACAGTGTAATCATGGCTGAAGGGATGGGTGTATGTGTATATGTGTGTATGCATGTATAGACTGTTTCTGCATGCATATATGTACATGTGATTGCATGTATATGTACATGTTTTTGTGTATGCATACATGCATGTATGTGTTCATCCATATGTGTGTCTACAAGTATGTATTTCTGCATGTCTGTGCCTGTGTGTGTATTTCTGTGTGTTTGTATATGTATGTGTATGCTTCTGTGTGTATGACTGTGTGTGTGTGTGTGTGTGTGTGTGTGTGTGTGTGTGTGTGTGTGTGTATCTGTGTTTGGGTAAGAGGTAGCTCTATTTGACGGCTTTAAACTGACTTGTAGCGTAACACTAGTTAACACTTTCAAGTGATACTAAGTGTCGATCCTATTAACCACTTTGTGTGTATTAGTTTTCACAGCCGACCTGAGATAAGGGCAGTCATTATCCTCTTTTCAGGTGAGAAACTTGAAGCAGCAAGAGGGTAAATTACTTGCCAAAGAGCAATAAACCAGGAAGGGATGGAGTCGGGTTTTATGACATTGAATCATTATTTTTCTCTTTACGTCTAGTGGTTAGAAGACAAAGAGATTTTGTACCAGAGGAATGTTTCTGCAACCCCCTGTTTCAATGCTGCCTTCCCATAGCTTGCAGTGGTTTTTGGTGGAATCTGATAATAAAACAATCCCATAGTAAGGCTACACCAGACAAGCTATCTTTTGGT
Source organism: Cricetulus griseus (assembly GCF_003668045.3). Taxonomy (NCBI): domain Eukaryota; kingdom Metazoa; phylum Chordata; class Mammalia; order Rodentia; family Cricetidae; genus Cricetulus; species Cricetulus griseus. The sequence goes on from NC_048601.1 coordinate 5,580,976, forward strand.
GGGGGTGAATGAGGTGATCGTAGATTCAATCACTCCTTCTTTAAGCCTATTAATGTTTCTATGTGTGAAGAAAACATAATGGAGTAGAGTTGAGAATGTCTGTGATCTAGAACTTGGGAAATGGAAGGAGGAGGAAGATGGGAAATTCAGGTCAAATGGACTAAATGAAACCAATCACACATGCGCCACGCGTGCACACACACACACACACACACACACACACACACACACACACACACACACGGCTAGACCTTTATACAGTTTCCCATGTTGTGGTTGCCTCCAATCATAAAATTATTTTCATTGCTATTTCATAACTGTAATTTTACTACAGCTATGAATCCTAATGTAAATATTTTTGGAGATAGAGGTTTGTCAAAGGAGTCGTGACCACCGGGCGTTGGTGGTGCACACCTTTAATCCCAGCACTCGGGAGGTAGAGGCAGGAGGATCTCTGTGAGTTGGAAGCCAGCCTGGTCTCCAGAGCAAGTGCCAGGATAGGCTCCAAAGCTACACAGAGAAACCCTGTCTCGAAAAACCAAAAAAAAAAAAAAAATAGAGTTGTGAGCAACAGGTTGAGAACTACTTGTCATGAGCTGTCCCCCCCAGAGCCCCCCCCATTTAGCTGACAGCACCCTTATCATTGGCAGGTTCCCCCCTTGCCTCTAACTCTGGTTCTAGGGGATCCAATGCCCTCTCGTGACCTCCATAGACATTTCGGAGACTCACACAAACACATACAAATCAATAAAAATGAAATCTTAAAAAAATTCATACTCATTAGCCTCGTAAGAAGTAAATAAGAATATATTTAGGTAGCAATGGTGCCACATTAATTTTGACATATTTAATTGTGCACTGGAAAATACTCTTCTAAAATGTGATCCGAGGCTGGATCTAATGAAACAAATGTCTAGTTTTCTAGCCAGTGCTACACGAAAGTTAAGCTGCTCACAAGTAACTCACCAGCCCCTAGAACTGATTGTATATTATTATTTGTAACAGTCGCCTTGCCGAAGACATTTTTCTTTTAGAAGCTTCTCAGTGACTTTCTAGTGGAAACAAGCATGTACTCTGACAATACTGAAACAAAAGCCTTCCTAGGGCTTAGGTCGTCTAAGGATAATTAATCACATATACACGTGAGCCAACTGTGGTTGGGCACTATGGAATGTCAGCTGTGATTCTGTGGCTTGCGGTGACCCGTGGGACTTTGTCACAGATCCTACAACTTGACACTGGTAGGCCAGCTGTGGTGATGGGTGGGCTTGGGTTTGTGATGGGCCCTCTGGTCTGAGTGTGTACAGGGCTTTTCTTATATGTAAGAATCATTGCTTACCTTGTGTTATATAACAGTTGCCCCTACATATTGACTGGACATGAAGATGCTATCCTCATGAAGTAAATTCTTCTGGGCGTCATTTGCAGGTTTACCTCCTCCATCTACCCCTCACAAATCTTTACGGACAATTAAACACCAGCATGCTGAATTGGAGTTGCACTGACTTGTACACTTGCATTTGTTCTTCAGTTCTTGTGGGCTTTCAGTGGGCACTTGTGAGAGTGAACAGGGGATCAAGTCCTAACAGAGGATATGGGGTTCACTGTGACAATTCTAGCAGCGTCGCCTGTCCCTTAGTTATCAGCTGACCCCGAAGGTGGTGAAGAAAATGGAACTAAGATTCCACATTTAGTTCTTTAGTAAATGAATTTGTGGTAGGATGTGGCTATAAGTCATGCAACTGAAGCTGTTTGCGTAATGTATGTATGTATGTATGATCCTGGGTTTGAGCCCAGGACCAGAAAGTAAAAGGCAGGATTTGTAATACAGCCATGTGGCATGTTGAAGAGAGCACTGTGCTGGAGACTGCTTCAGGCCCTGACTTTATGTTTAATTAGGTGCAGGAGTTTTGAATAAGTATTTGAATCTTGCTAATTTATTGTGTTTCAGGCTATGAATGAAGAGTTTGGTCTAGAATGGCTTTAAGTCAGACTGAGGAATAACAGTCATTGCCCAACTCTGATTTCCCTGATTAAATATTTAAATTACACAATCCCTAACTTCCTTTGCAGTCTATTAGGCCCTAAAAATATTGAACTCCTGTATGTAGAAAAGTGTTTTGCATTTGTTAAGTGTAAGTTAGAGTTGTGTGACAATGGGATGTTTATTTTGGTTTTGGTTTTGTCTTAGTTGTACATCACCAAATCATGTATGTTCAATTTATGTCTGAACAATGGCGTCTATAAAATGTTTATCTAAATGAGAGAGAAAGGCCATTGCTAGTTCTAAAATTCAGCTTCTGGATTATCTACACGAGCATTTACTTTATGATTTGAGAAACAATTGGCGTATTTGAAATTTAGCTCTACCATTATTCCTTCCCAAATGTGATGCCCCCTGCTACATGTGTTCACCAGCACAAGTCAAAACTAGTGCAGTTCAGTTGGAGCTACAAAATTAAAGTATAAACAGTGGCAGAGTTGCCTAATTCCTGGGGTTTTGTTTAAAAAGTCAAATACTGTGCACACATACATTTTGCTCGTTCAGTTTTTCACTGTGCTCCACCACAGTAGCTCAAAGAAGATTAAAGCAGAAAAATAACCTCCACACATACAAAGCCCAAACCTGAGGTTGTGTGTAAGCTACTGTGCTGGCATGAATGCGGTTTGATTCTTGGCACCGACAGCTTGCTGGAGAATTACAATATGTTGGCATCGGTCTCCAGGTCTCATTGTTCCAGCCCAGGGAGTCGGTCTTAAGAGGGTTTGGCACCAGAGGGAAAATGGAGTGAGAGTTACAGGGAATGAACAGGCCCTAAAGAGGCAGGATGCTGCCGTAACAATGGCTGGCAAGTTCAGGGGTTCTCTGGTGGGGTTGCCATAGGCAGCGAAGTGAGGAGGCAAATGTGAGCCAGAGAGAAGAGAGAAGCCAGCCAGTATGTCTAATGGCTGGGGATGGCAGAGAGGAGCAGAAGTGATTTCATAGACTCGTCTTCATGTGTGGACAGATGATGGCCATTTCCTAGGCTCTAATGTTCCATGGCTTATTTTCTTCACATTTATTTTACATTATCTTTTAAAATGCATGTGTTTAGTTTTCTTCTAAAAAGACAAATCCTTGAAGGAAGAGCCCTGGTTTTCGTGGTGTATATGTTGTACTTTGGACTAGCCGAGGTTGGGCAAAGCCTTGTTTTCCTCTGCTACACCATGGAAGATAAAAACTGACAGCATTCTTCAAGCTGAGACACTGCGCCAGAGTCATTGTTGACTCTTACAGTGACTTTATTTGAGGAAATCCTTAGTTTTGAGAGTAACCATGAAACTCTAGTACTCAGAGAATGAAGGCCTAAGTGTTTAAAATAAGAAATGCACACCAGGCATGGTAGTACACACCTTCAATCCCATCACTTGGAGGGCAGAGGCAGGCAGATCTCTGCCAGTTGGGGTCAGCCTAGTCTACATAGTGAGACCCTGTCCAACAACAACAATAACAATAACACATGCTAACAAGCAAAACCATGAAAACAAAAGAGCAGAACAGAACTTGAAAGCTTACTAACACTGCAGTCACCAACCACTCTCAAGGCGTAAAACTCAACCCTGTGTCTTTAAAAGGAAACCTCATTTTTGAAAGCTAAACACTGCATATTGAGCCACTGTCCTTTTTCACGCCGTAAGTAGTGAGTGGTACTTAAGAGCTGTGGTAGACACCCCTTTATTGAATTCACACTTGACAAAACAGGTGGTTGTAAATATTGGGATTTTGCCATTTTGTCTTTTCTGTTTCTAATCATAGATTTTTCTTACTGTTCTCTGAGAAGCTTCATTAATGAGGAGGGCACCTGGCTGTCCCTAGGACTGGACACCTAGCATCACTGTAGGAACCACCTGTCGGGACATGAGACCATGGCAGAAAGTACACAGTGGAAAACAGACATGCCAGGCCTATTTATATGACAGATACAGCTGAAGGTGGAGGCTGAGTGTGCAGACCCCACCCTCTACCAATCGGCTACTCTGGCTAGCTGCTGTCACAGGATAGTGACACTCTGGCTTGTTTTTCACTCATGATCCAGTATCCCTTCTAGTTTATAAGCAAAAGGGGTAAATAAATTGTTCATGCTCACGGGAGGTTTTGTTTTGTTTTGTTTTGTTTTTGTTTTTGTTTTTTTAAATCCAGTGCAAATTCCATAGTGTAAAATCTTATAATTAGATTAAGTTCTGATGCTAATGAGAACTGCAAAAGAAAAAAAAATCTAGCCTTTTAACCCCACGCTTAATACTCACAAAAACATGCTATTCTGGAAAGTTCAGTTCATTCTATGAATTTTTTACTCCAGTGGAGTTCAGAGTGGTTCTCGTAATCTAGAATTCTTCTGCAGAGGAAATGAAGGCGTGTTGTCTGTGTGAGCATGTGTCTTTGCATCTGAAATAACAGGCTGTGAGATTTGGTGAATATCAATCTTATGTACCATGAGAAGTTTGCCATGTCATGCAAAAGGGGCTTTTTCTGTTGCTCAGAACTTAGCCTTCAAAATGGGGGCTTTCTCATCTTGTCGCTGTGCAGACGGGATATTAGGAACAAACAAAACTGTCTCCCATCGTATATTTTAAAGCCCTAGACTGATCTAATCCTGGTTTTTTGTGTTCTCCTTAGAACCCATAACATGGATGTAATTACATAGTCTCAGACTTCTGGTGACTGTGAAGTAAAAGAGTAGACAGAGGTAGAAACAGCACCATAGTCCAAAGACAGAGGCCACTCAGTGTGTATATTTGGAGTCTTAGTCATCCCTGGACGTGACAACCCCAAGTTAGATATATTTCTGATTTTTCCATTTTCACAAACACCCCCACTGTCTTCCCCCCTCCTTCCCTCCCTCCCTCCTATATGCTAAGAGTCAACTTGAACCAGCTATCTGTGAGCCTTATATCTTAACACTTGCTAATAAGGAGGCCAGGAATGTTCTGTAGGTTCCACAAATCTGGCTGCTGTTTCTTTAACTCTGCAACTTTAGACAGAAGACTTCTGTCCCTTTATGAGGCGGCCACAGTAGATATTTTGTCTAGCTGCAAGGGAAAGGCATTGCCACGGACCTGGCAGACAATAGCCTTAAAAGTAAAAAGGTCTGTTTCTGGAGCAGGGAGGCTCAGGGGCCATTGTTAGTCCACAGTGGATTTCTATTGCCACATTCCTGCTTTGCAAAGGTTTGTTAGCTTTTAATGACTGACAGAACTCTCCTGCAAATACCATATTGGCCATGCCCTGTTTACACGCTACTCAAGCAATTTTTTTTTTTTTTGAGCTCTGAATAAAGAAACAGTGGTGCTTGTTTGACCTACTCTGATAAGGTTTAAGAACTGATTTTCCCAGTGCTTGCTGGGAATGTAGACACACTGAAGTTCCTTCCACACAGAAGTATTTTCAAGTCACTGTAAACATCATGATGCCAGTGGAAATACTGATGACAACAGCAGTCTGTACTCTGGCTGATCACAGCATTGCTCCTGTCATTTCCAAAATTGAGACAGAAAAACAGGGGGTGTATTTTAGGAAGATGTGCAAGAAGGCCCATTAGGACTTTCCTTCACTATGGAAAATAGAAATGGGTATTTTGTGACAAAGAGTATTTTAGCCACAGCTCATGAATGGGACATCTACATATATATGGACACAATTTAAAACAATGGCTGATACCTTTTGCCATTTAAATACCACCAATTGTACTTAACCTCAGATTCGATGAAACCCCCTAGGTCAGATAGTCTCTCCAATAAGTTAGCAAGTCATCCCTTTCTGTTCCTCCTAGGAGCAAATAATCATTGTAACAAACAGAAACTCGAGTAGCCACCGTTGTGCAGACAGCAGTGCTTGCAAGGACCCAAGGAAGTAGAGGTAGCCCTGTTGTTTAGATGAGGCACAGGGGACACTTGCCTTTCAGTAGTGTGAGTACTTCCTTTTGTTTTCTAACTTAATGCAAGGCTAATGGGAGAATTGAAATTTGTTGGCTGTCATTGTGTACCCAGCTAGATGCTGACAGGAACATACAACTCCATTGTTTGGAACAGAGTCTAATGTGCGCTGGTTTTTATTACAGTTATATTTACTTATAGTTAAGGTTCAGTACAAAAGGAGAGGGCAGAGCCAGGTATCTACAAAAATGAACCACGTTCTATAACTCATGACCTTGCCTCTAAAATGTGTCTGTCCTATCCCAATATGGGGCGTTTGCAAAAAGCATGATACAAATCTGAAATAAGCAAATAGTGTGTTTCCATTAACTGATATCATTACCCAGTTCACTGGTTTTTGAAATCTTTGGAAGGCTTCTTTTATGTCAACTTTTGCTTGTTTGTTTTTTTATTGTTTTTTCAGTTATTCACTGTGTACTCACAAATCTTGCCACGGTGTGGTGGTTGCCACCACACAGTGTTACACGTATTATGAAGTCCATGGAATTGTAAACACACCGAGAGACATAATTACATGCAGCAGGTTTAAGGGCTAATTCTTTGCCTCTCTTTTTTTCACTCTGCATTTTATCAACATAATTATTTTCTGACTGCAGACGAACACTCTGAAATTGACAAGCCTCCATTATAGTAAGAATGTGTCCACCAAATTTGAAACAATGAACTGTGGGCTCACACAGGCCCATTGTCATGAAGAATTAGCATGGCTTTGTTCTGTAAGGGGAAAAGCTAATGATTTCGAAACAGCAGGTGACCAAACACGCTCTTTTTTTCCCTCCCTGTTATCAGTTTGTTGATGAAGTCATTATGAACTGGGGCCAGGACCAGGATGGCCTTATTCTTAGCAGATAGGCGTCTATGAGCCTGCTGCAAATAGTCACGCTGATTTGCTTATATATGTCTTTTTTCTTTACTTAGATACCCCCAGTATTGAAAAGCTACTCTCAAAGGACTGGAAAGACAAGCTCCTGGCAATGGGATCAGGGAACTTTGGAGAAATAAAAGGTAGGAAGTATTTCTGCTTTTATCTAGAATGTTCAGAAATGATATTGCTGTTTATAAGTCTTAGTGGTTATGGAGTTCTTCTGCCACAGCCCCTCTGCAATGGTGTAGGCTTTTTCCTCCTAGTTGGCAATAGATTGAGGCTCTGTCTGGTTGTTCTCCGTGTACTTTATAGGATCAAGGATGGGGGTTTTTGTTTTCTTATCTTAAGAACGCAAACCCACTCTATCTGTGACTTGCTCTGCTTCTCCTCCTCTTATTTGAGTTAGATGATTTATTTCAAAGGTAAGAATATATCAACACCACACCGAGGTTAGAAACAGCATCTCATAAATTACAACTCACATCTTGCATCTGAAGTATGCATACTTACAATGGACAGCTGGAGCCTGCCGATGAGCAAGGCAGACAGAGTACAAGGATGTTTCAAGTCAGTGTCAGCAGTGTTACTCTTTGAGCTTGTTTGAATCAGCAATTACAACTAATAAAAGCTCTCTGAGGACTTCAGAGAGCACTGAATATTCATATCTTCACAAACTTCCAGGAACAAGGGAGGAGATCTAATTTCCTCGTGTAGAAATGGAAGCAGATGATCGTTTCAATTACTTTTAAGCCACCACTTCTCAGAGTGTGGGGCAGTACACAGCACCCTGTTGCTGCCAGCGGGGTACTTGTGGTCCTAAATTCTAAAGCAGTGTTAATTTTGAGAATGCCAAGATGCTCGGTCATCAACAGCATCACCTTTGCTCATGAACTGTGGTGCTTATCTTTGACAGGTGCTAAATTTAATTTCCAAGCATCCACAGATTAATGTTAGTATATATTTAAATGGATGGCTAAGTCCCTTTGTGATGTATGTATGGGAGTGATGATCTCTCCTGTAAGGTTCTGTCCTATCCAAGTATCCTAGAGCAAAGCAAAGCATTTGTCTTTTCAACTCTTTTGACTCTTTATTCATATCTGGTTGTTTGGAAAGTTCCAGAAAAACAAAAAACAAAAAACATTTGACTGATGATTGTCTGTCAGTCATTTGAGGTTGCATTCGTGCATTCTGGCTTTAGGGGCTGTGAATACATAGTGAGATGAGCTTGAGGGCTCATCAGCAAGTTTGATGAGCGGCGTCTATTCTGGAAGAAAGTTTAAATGAACAATTAGCATGCCTCGGAGCTTGGCAGAACTTAAAGGGAGCACAAAGGGACGCCTCAACTTCCAAGACATCAAGCCTTTCACCTTTTTGATGGATTTTTAACCCATGACCACTGAGGCGAAGGACATACAGTTCCTGTCTTTGTCTTCCACCACTGCCCTCAGCCACCACCGAGCATGGAGCAGAGCAGGCAAGACTGACTGCCTGCTTTTCACCTTGTGCTGGAGTTTCTCCCTCTCTTCCTTCACAAGCCAGACATGAAAGCCTCCATGGCAGCGATGCCAGGCTCAGAGGATAGAGGCTCTGTGCTGTCCTTTGAGCCTAGCCTGGGGGCTACTTTAGGATGCTCCAGTACAATCACAAAAGAAGTTTCTGTCTTTAATTTTGAGTTTTTAAAGCTTCACATTCGGAGCCCAGGTTCAATTATTGTCCCCTGGTTCGTTTTTTTTTTTTTTTTTTTTTTTTTTTTAAATCTGTTTCCAGATTAAGCATTTTGAAAGCGACCATTTGTCTTTCTTCTGCAGGACCTGGTTATTAGGTGCTCACCCAGCTTTCCCTGTGAAGTGGGGAAACAGCACTGGGTCACTTTGCCTCCTGACTGTGTGTGACAGTTGCAATTACAAGTCATTGTTTATAGGTGCAGAGGGTACAATGGAAGGTTGCCTCTGGGGTAAATGAATTTGGGGGTCAGTGCCCAGAAATGTGGTTTCTTGCCACTTCAGAAGAAGTCAGAGAACAATGGCTGCCTTGTTTCAGCAGCTGTTTTATCCCAGGCAGAGGAAGGTGTGAGGCTCACATATTTGTCTACTGTTTCTGGCTGGGGGAACCCAAGGGCTGGGCTTTTTGGGTTCTTCCAAAATAGGAAAGCGTGAATGTGCTGATGGATGGGGTGGTTTGCCAATGGTCATTTCCAAGTCCATTTCGGTGGTGGGTACCAGCCTCACAGCATCAAACGCACCCTCTCACATAGTGAAAAGCGCCCCTCCCCTCTGTTTATCTCAGCCAGTTTTATTTAAATTTTTATTGGCTCTGGGAAACAAAAGTAATCAGAGGGAGGAAGAGAGGGAGACAGAGGGGAGAAGAGAAGGATGGAGCCAGAGAAATGAGAAAGTGAGTTGGGGGGAGGACTGGAGCAAGAAGGGGATAGGGATGCTTGTGTATTGAACACTGGAGCCAAGCCAGGATAAAGACATTTCCTCAACACCTTGACGTGTAACCAAGGAATTACTTTGAAGGTATTTGAACAAATTAGTAGAGTCACAACTCAGAAAAGTTTAGAAAAAGTTTTCTTACTATTAGCATTCACAAAGAATAAGTGGGAAACTTTTCATGTAGGAAAAATAAGCATGATACATTGGCTGTGTATAAATAATTGTATTTAAATTCTATCTCACATTTTTTTCTCAAACGATGTTACTGAAGGTCACCAGCCTCTGAGAGCATAAAGTTACTTATCTCTTGTTTTCATATATATTTTATTGTGTGTGTGTGTGCAATTGTGGACATGTGCACACCTGTGCTTCACCCATGCTTGTGTGGTGGTCAAGGGACAAATTTGTACCTTTCTCCTTCTGTCAGGAAGGCTCTAAGGCTCAGGCTTTGCAGCAAATGCCCTTACCCACAGAGCCATGTTGCTGGCCCCTCAAGTTCCCTTTTCAAGATGTTAAAGCATTTTGCCTGGTATTGTACCATTTTATACTCCGGCCATTGAAGACGAGACACATTCAGGTTTTAAAGGCATAGCAGAACTAAGCCTCTTGTGCGCACACATAATACACAAGGATCTAGTTTGGGGAAAACAGTTGGTCTGCAAACCTCTGACAAGGACAGTCAGCCAGCTGGTGCTCTACTCCCAGGGGCTGCCTGAGGATATGGTTTCTTGCCTTCTCCTCAGACATACTGTGTTACTGGACAGCCCTCAGACACCTTCTATGTCATCTGCAGCAGAAGCTCTGAGTGGCAGTGCTGACCAGGGCACATTCCAGCTGGTTATCAGTGGTATCCACGGCATTTTGGCTAGTATGGAATCCCATGACACTGGAGGCCACTGAGTTGGTGCTTCACCTGAAGACAGTGTCTGGGGATCCTTGGTGGCTTTGAATAACATAAAAGATCGTTCATTTCTCATCCAAGCAACTAGCAACATGTTACTTGTGACATGTGTTTGTAGACTGTAACACCCATGTCTGTTCAGACATCTCATTTATTTCTTCCCCTGCTGTAATGAAAGTGGGCCATTGACTGGGAGGTTCACTGGGCAGGCTCCTCAGCAGAGTCCAGGACAAGGCCAAGATCCTCCCTACATGGGACTCACAAAGTTCTCGTTTTTATTAATTAAGCTCCAGAAAATGTTATGTCATGTAGAGGGAAATGCCAGCTGTGCTTGATAATATAAAAATGTGACTATTTCAGGTCCATAATTTTGCTCATTCTAAAGATTGGACATGCAAGCAAACCCTTCACAGCTCTGGGTTCATATCAATAGAACTTTGGGCAATAAAATTGCCTTTGAGATCAGGAATGAAGCATGGAGTGGAGTCACTACCTAGATTAACATAATCTCTCTGGTGATGTACATTTTTTTTAAATAGACAGACATGTTGAGTATGTGCCTTGAAAGAGATAATTATTTTGTTTAAATAGCATTAGATAACTTGAAGATAAGCACTCAGAAAATAGAAGTCAGACACAAGTTTTTTGTTTTGTTATGTTTTGGTTTTTTGTTTGTTTGTTTGTTTGTTTGTTTTCCAAAAAGAAGAGATCTAAGGCCTGGTGAGATAGCTTGGTCAGTTGGGCAAGTGCTTGCACTGCAAGGTTGAGGATAAGAGTTCAAGTCCCAGACCCACAGTTAAAAACTAAGCTGGATGTGGTGTCTTGGTTGTAACCCCAGCACTGGGAGGCAGACAGGTAGATCCCTGGCATCTCAAGCCAGTTAGCCAAGACTTCTTGGCAAGTTCTGGGCTATTAAAAGGACCCTGTCTCAGAGACAGAGTTGGACTGTATCTGAAGAATGACCCAACTCATTTAGACTTTTGCGAATTGGAAACACATAGATAAGAATGTCAACATTTTTATCTGTACATGTTTGTGCCATTTGGAAAGGTATCTTAAAGCCATCCTTTTAAGTTTACATTAGAAAAAGAAATAATATCATTAACATTGTTATCTAGCCATTTAAAACAATTTATAAATTTGAGAGGGATTGAGTTGTAAACTTAAAATAATGATAACATCGTTTGTATTCTTGCATATACAGGCTTGTCCAGGGCTTGTAAAATATGATCTGGACTGTTGAATAGTTCAGTGCAGCCCCAGACTTCCCTAGCTTTGTGCTGATCTTCGTAAGGGGACATGTGGAAGCCACAGCTGTGAGCAGTCATGTGACCCCAATTCTCCCAGGTACCCAGAAACATCAGGCTGTGTCTTGTGGTTTCCATTTCTTCAGCTGGTCATTGAAGGGAAGTCCCAGTCAAGTGACTACTGCTTATTGCTCCAAACCCAACCTTCTCACAAAAGTATTGTGATATGCATCTTATTGAAGTTCACACATTGTCAAAAAATGATAATAGCCAGAGACCAATTATCCTAAACCACATACTGTAGTTGTGGTATTTACAGCCTGAACCTTCTGCATGATGCTCAGTGTGCTGTCTCTCTCAGCATTAGAGCGAACTATCTCCAAAGACCTTTACATATTGAGAACACTTATAGACAGACTGTACTTGAAGAGCTCCATGAAATTCCAGCCAGAGTACTTCATGCCTAGCACTCCCCATACGCATATCCCGGCATCCTTAGGCTCTTCACATGTTGGCCTTCCTAGTTTAATATCAGTCCAAATCTTTGAATCAGATGTTGGGGTCAGAGAAGTGCCTCTGAGGTTAATATCATGGTTGTTCTTACAGAGGACCGGGGTGTGATTCCCAGCATTTACATGGTGGCTTACACCTGTAACTCCAGTTCCAAGGAATCCAGTGCGCTCTTATGGCCTCTGCCGACACCAGATACACCAGTGGTACCCAGACATACATGGAGGCAAAATAGCCACACAATATATTAAAATGAAATAATAAATAGATTATTAAAAATTTCATATTAGGCAGCTATTGACTACAATCCACATACAACAAATGTAATGTGATATTTTGAAAAACTGATTTTTACATTTTAAGTACATAAAGTAGGTGGGCGGAAACATCTTGATAGAAGTCAATTAAATTACATTAAATTACAAAGGTAAAAATCTGCAATCTTTACTGAGGGCTGGGGAATAGCTCAGCAGTTAAGTGCACTTCTAAAGATGGAGATTTCTGTTCTGCCTGGTCCCACAGCCATTAGCCCCAAATAAACACAAAAAGACATATTAATTTATACACTGACTAGTGGCTTAGGTTTCTTATTGGCTAGCTCTGTCTTAATTATTGGCCTATTTCTATTAATCTGTGCATTGCCATGAAGCTGTGGCTTACCTGTAATCTGGCATGTTACTCCTTCAGCAGCACAGAGTCTCTCTGCCTTCCTCTCTCCAGCCTTCTCCTGGTCTGGTAAGCCAGCCTATACTTCCTGCCTGGCTACTGGACAATCAGTGTTTTATTCATCAACCAATAAGAGAAACTTATATACAGAAGGACGTCCCCCATCACACTTGGTCCTGCAAAGTTACAGGCAGCTGCAAGCTGCCCTGTGTGGGTCCTGGGAACTGAAGTCCACTCCTGTGCAACAGCAGTCAGTCACCCTAACTGCTGAGCTAACCCTGTAACCCCCTTTTATCTTTATTTTTTTATTTGAATCCCTATAAGGGGAACATGTTAGGATATAGTAAAGGTCACTTGAAGGATGATCCTTTTAGACAGACTTGTGCAACCTTTTAGACTTTCCTTGGGTTGATATTGTTCATTCAATTAGTAGATATTGAGGTGTCCACAAAGCATGGGGCCTCATCCTGTAGATGCTAACAGTGCAGAATAAACTGGTGTTCTGTTATCACAGTCCGTCTAATCCAGCGTGTAACACAACCCACAGAAAGTCGGTAAGAATGCAGCAGATAGCTCACAATATTGGTTGACATGAAGCAAGGCCTGATGATGTCTATAATGTTAGTGTTTGAGAGCGGTCACCAGAGGAGCCCGCCTTCAAGTTCAGTCTTGAGGACCTGAGTATTTGTTCGCCTGTCATCTCTTTCATATAGAGTTAAGCTATGGGCAACCATTTTCTCTGGGTTACCCTGTGCATAGATAGCACTAACGTTTAGAACGGGGTGAGTGTCACAGGAGCTATGCTATAGATGTGACTCAAGGAAGGGAAGGAGCCAGTTCTGGGAAGTCATCATCCCACTGGCCATCGACATGGTGGTCAACCTTAGGCTACAAACATGACAGTTAATACCATGGATGATACCTCCTAGGGATACTGTGGTCATCTTAGTTTATCCAAGTACCGTCTGTGATGTTCCCACATGACACAATCTGCCTAAGGATTGCTTCTCAGGACATAGTCCCAATGCTGGGCTCTGCATGACTGTAACCCTCAAATGAGTCTGGGAAGATCAGAGGTTTCTAGAGCCATCTGTGAGGTAAACGTCATGAGGGAGACAGACCATCCTGCATCTGAGGGTGGGGGTGGAGTAGTTGTTGTTGTGAATTGTGTGACAAGCTTTTGTATCCTCTTCCAAGCATAGAACACCGAACATCTGCCTTGAGTTTGGGCTTTACTCAGGAAAGCAATTGACTCCGGTGTGAGGGATAGAGAACTGCTCCACGGGTGATGTGAGGAGGCATGTCAGGGGTCAAAGAGTGGTGGTAGAGATGAAGATCCATGAGAAGAGGTGTGTTCTGGTCCATAGGATTTCCCATGTTTTTGACAAGGGGAACAACACAGACCAAGGGTGAAGGGGAGCACCTGGCTTCAGGATAGGCTGTGTCCCTCACTGAGGCAGGGGATTTGGAGTTGGAGCTCAGTCCTCAGGATCTCTTCTATGATACTAAGAAGTGCTCTGACCACCATTGCCTTGGTGGAGGCGTTGTGAGCATATGGACTACTGTCCTGCCTTGGTTATTAGACAACTGGAAAGAATGACAGGATGTTTTTGACCTTCGGTGAACATTAATTCCAAGTGTGCTAAAGCAGCACTATCACAGATCAAACACACTCATGTTAGTAGCCGGGACACCGCAATCAATGGCTGTCCTGGAAACACAGGGAATAAGCTCCATGGCTCTGAATCAGAGGGAAATGATCATTGCATGCAGTGTGGCTCCTAGGGTGTTGGACTGTTTTCCTCTAGAAACCCTGGGTTTAGATGAGTAGACACTACCTGCTGTATGCTTTCCTTTCAGTGAGGGCAACCACTGGAGTTTTCCCAGGACCTAAGCAAGTTTCTTTAGTTGTTGTTCATGTTTTTTTATTTGAAGTCTAGATTGTTTTTTGACTCTTCACAAACCTCTTCTTGCTCACAGGCCACTGTGAACCAACCCTCTTTATGCACTGGACACTCATTATGAAAAATAAGGGAATTTGGAAGTGCACACTTCAAGGCTGTCCCTTGTTTTAGATGAGGAATTTCATACAAACGGAGAACACTGCAAAAAGTTTGCCCTCTTGGCTAAATGCTCAAAAGCCCAAACTGGAATCCTGTGGAGCACCTGTGAAATGAAAGCCCCAGTCTTTGTCCTTGTAACACACAGAGGCTGAACATGAGGACAGTCAAGAGTGAGGGCGGGTTATTCTTCATGCCATTTGTTGGACAGGGTTTGTTGTCTGTCATGTGTTTACCACTTGACTTACTTACAATGGGAGGAGCTGATATTTCGAGTGAAGAGCTCAGTGATGACCTGGACACACAGAGAGTAGGTATAGGCTCATTCATTGGGGAGCTGGAGAAGTAGTGAGGGGCTAGGGTGTGGCTCCTTGGAAGAGCAAGACTGTGCATGCCCAAGGCCTCAGATTCCATCTTTAACACTGGAGAGAAGAAATGCATGCTAGAGTAGGCTCGAAGTTTACAAAATTAGAATCAAATGTAAAAAATCACACATTTTATTTTAAATGTGAAATATGTTTTATCTACATAGTTTAGTGATGGTCCAAGAAGTTTTGCTAATCTTTCCTGTCTCGTCACCAAATACTGTACTTCTTCATACCCCAGGGTTGGATCATCCATGTTAATGGACTTGTGCCTCCTTGCCTCCTAACCTATATGGCTGCATACTTAGGAGAGAGATATTTTCCGAAAAAACAAATAGCTGTAGAAATTTACCAAATATGTAAATATGAAGCAAAGTTTAAAATAACATATAATCTCATCACCTAGAGTGGTTACTACAGATATGTTGGTACATTATTAGCTTTCCCTCTTTGCCCCTTTAGTGTAGACTTGTACATGTTAAAATTAAGAAATATTATAAAATGGGGCTGAGAAGATGGGTCAGTTGGTAAAATGCCTGACCCACAAGTTTGAGGGCCTGAACTTTGATGCCCAGCACCCAACATAAAAAGCCAGTTGTAACACCGTGTACCTGTAATCTCATTACCAGGGCAACAGAGACAGGAGGATCCCTGGGGCTTTCTGGCCAGCCAGTCCAGTTGAATTGCTAAATTCTAGGTTCAATTATTGATCTGACTTTATTAGAATCAAAAGACATAGAAGGTTAGCCTAGGGCTTCCACTTCTGCTTATGTGTACACACACATGCAGGCACACACACACACACACACACACACACACACACACACACACACACACACACACACGTGTAGAGTACCTGTGGGACACATACACATAGAAATGATAAATAAAAGGTATTCAAATATCACAAATAATGATTCTTACCTTACAGCTACACAGAACCTCTTTCTTTATGTTTGCTCCTTAGAAATATGTTAGAAACTGTATTTTTTTTTTGCCTCCTTTTCAAGAGGGTCCTGAAAATAAGTCACTCAGTATATCTGCTCTTTCTTAAGCAACATGCGTTTTCCTCATAAACTTGTAGGGAGAGATTCAGTTGAGGCAGAGTAGATCTTTCTTGTTATGTATCCAGGTGGAAAATACATCATTAAAACAGCGGTTAGTGTCTTCTGCTTGAAGTGAACAGTATCCTGCCCTACTGTTAGCTAGCACTTTACCATAGGGCTCTTGTTTCTCACTTGAGTTCTAGAAGAACATTTCAGCTCGTCTCATTTCTGTGTCAGTGTGTAGCACACATTACTGAACTATCAAGTATTGGCCCTGACTTAAGATGTTGAGCCATTTTAAATATCTGGACCGTGCCCTTTCTTGAAGTGACCACCATGCCTTGTCTATTTATAGATCCAAGGGTAACTTTGGGTGAACTTAAGGTGATATTCATCTGCCAGCCACATTTTACCACTCAGTGGGAACCCCCTTGTGCTCTCAGACTTGAATCTTTGCTTGTTAATGGTATTCTGGTTTTTAAAATATCTCAAGATGATCTCAGACTTGGTTGGTTATGTTACAGGACTCTCTCCTTGTTTGTAGGACTTCCTCCTTGTTTGTGGTCCTGGGGATAAACGTAGGGCCTCGTTCATTAAAACATGTGCTCTGTCACTGAGCTAAGGTGTTTCCCCTCTATTAATACAGAATTTCTCATGCTGAATCTCCCTGGTCAATTTATAAACAAAGGAGGGACTGGAGGGATGGCTCAGTGGTTAAGAGAGTCGCTGGTCTTCCAGAGAACAAAGTTCAGTTCTGATCACCTACATCAGTGGCTCACAACCTCTTGGATCCAGAACTCCATTGGATCCAGAGCTCTCTTGTGATTACTGGGGCACCTGCACATATGTGCCTATATCTCACACAGACACATAGATAATAAAACAAATCTTTTTAAAAACTAGAAGGTGGATTCTACCTGTAACAATGCCTTGATCTTATCATAATTCAGGTATTGTGTTTTTGTGATATTTTGTCTTGCCTGTTTAGTTAGAACAAAAAGTAAAGATTAAGGCCTCTGTCTCAGGCATCTTTTTATCTTCTGCAGGCCTAGCATAGAATCCAAGAATCAAAGAAATTCATTAGCAATTTATAATTTACTCATAAGAGATAGAAAAGCTATAGATCATTTATTATGAAATTGGCAGAATGTTATAAAAGTGACAGAATATCCACTTATTCTGGCATCCATTCTGCTTGTGTGTGTATGTGTGTGTGTGTGTGCATGTGTCCACATACATGTGAGTTGGAACCTGTACACAAGCATGCTTATGCTTATGGAGACCAGAGGTTGGTATCTGATGTCCTTCTCACCTACTCTCAGCTCACTTTTATGACTTGGTCTCTTCCTGACCCTGGAGCTTGCTGATTGGCTAGAGTGTTGTTCAGAAAAAACTCCAGGATCTCCATATCCTTAGTACGATTTGATTCCTGTGCTGACATTTTGGTAGGAGCCCAGGTACTCAGGTACTTGGGTACTCGGGCATGGAGAGTAACTACTTTATTAACTGAACCTTCTCCTCAGCCAGGTTCTGGTATTTTTGATAAACAAATAGCAATTGCTTTTCATTGCTAAAGAAAATCTGAGAGAAGGTAGGTGTGTGTGTGTGTGTGTGTGTGTGTGTGTGTGTGTGTGTGTGTGCCTTCCCTGTCACCACCAAACCTGTAGTTGATCTAGTTCCCTGACCAGAAGAGCACTGTTCACTGAAACATGGCCGCCGTCTCATTTCTGCTGTGTCTTACTGTGGTGTTCCTCTCAGGGACTCCCGAGAGCCTTGCTGAAAAGGAACGGCAGCTCATGGGGATGATCAACCAGCTGACCAGTCTTCGAGAGCAACTCCTGGCTGCCCACGATGAGCAGAAGAAACTGGCTGCATCACAGATAGAGAAACAGCGCCAGCAGATGGAGCTGGCCAAGCAGCAGCAGGAGCAGGTGAGAGAGACTGGGGACCAGGGCATCCTCAGCCAGCTGCTGTCTCTCCTTGGTAAATACTGTTCTCAGTAGAGGGAGATAGGGAAAATTCCCTCCCATTCCCAGTCCCTGGCAAGTAAAGGAAAAAGGAGAAAGCAAGCGCACACCCTCCCACCCACACCTAAAGAAACGGTGTAACTGCTTTGGTTGAACCATAGAAGTGGGGTGGATATGAACATGAGAGAGTGATTTGTAGGGAAGAGAGAAAGGTACACGGGTAGTAAGGAGATGGCGGGTAGTGTAGACAGGGGTAGTAAGGAGATGGCGGGTAGTGTAGACAGGGGTAGTAAGGAGATGGCGGGTAGTGTAGACAGGGGTAGTAAGGAGATGGCGGGTAGTGTAGACAGGGGTAGTAAGGAGATGGCGGGTAGTGTAGACAGGGGTAGTAAGGAGATGGCGGGTAGTGTAGACAGGGGTAGTAGGGAGATGGCGGGTAGTGTAGACAGGGGTAGTAGGGAGATGGTGGGTAGTGTAGACAGGGGTAGTAGGGAGATGGCGGGTAGTGTAGACAGGGGTAGTAGGGAGATGGCGGGTAGTGTAGACAGGGGTAGTAGGGAGATGGCTGGCAGTGTAGACAGGGGTAGTAAGGAGATGACAAGTAGTGTAGACAGGGGTGGTAGGGAGATGGCGGGTAGTGTAGACAGGGGTAGTAAGGAGATGGCGAATAGTGTAGACAGGGGTAGTAGGGAGATGGCGGGTAGTGTAGACAGGGGTAGTAAGGAGATGACAAGTAGTGTAGACAGGGGTGGTAGGGAGATGGCGGGTAGTGTAGACAGGGGTAGTAAGGAGATGGCGGGTAGTGTAGACAGGGGTGGTAGGGAGATGGCGGGTAGTGTAGACAGGGGTAGTAAGGAGATGGCGAGTAGTGTAGACAGGGGTAGTAGGGAGATGGCTGGTAGTGTAGACAGGGTGTAGGGAGATGGCTGGTAGTGTAGACAGGGGTAGTAGGGAGATGGCTGGTAGTGTAGATAGGGTGTAGGGAGATGGCTGGTAGTGTAGACAGGAGTAGTAGGGAAATGGCTGGTAGTGTAGACAGGAGTAGTAGGGAGATGGCAATAATGAGAGATGAGAGTGGTCAGTGTAACACCCTGTAGCTGTGTAAAAATACACACACACTCACACACATTCACACATGTGCACACACAGACACACTCATACACACTCTCACAGACACACACTCACACATTAATCAATATGTTGTATAATGATGGAAAGTTTGGAAAATATTTACTGTAGGAACATTTTGAGAAAGAATGGCTAATAACGGTGGCAGCTGAGCTCTCTTTAAAGAATGGATGGGGTTCAGTCAGGGAAGTGGGGTTCTAATGGGGAGCCAGGAAGTTACTGATGTTGCTCTTACAAAAACATTGATGTTTAACCTAAGGGAGACCCTAAGCCAGACGGCGTGGCTAGTGACTGTAAACAGAGAGAGGAAGACTGAATGGGGAGTCGTGTTTCATAGGGTCTGTTGAGTGAGCAGAACGAAGGCAGCTAATAAATGTTGACCCCGGATTGAAATGCAAATGGAATGAAGGTTTGACTTGAATGAAGAAATATCCTGGCAACATGATTTGGATGATATGGGGTGTTCGCCACTCACTCACCTTCTTTGCCTGGTACTTTACTGTTTCATGAAAAAAAATAGTCTGCTTTTTAGGGGGGAAGCTTGTTAATGATTTTATTTTTCTTTTCCCAACTTATTTCTCCTCCTCCTCTCTCTCCTCCTCCCCCTCTTCCTCTTCCTCTTCATCATCATTTTGATGTGTATTCCAGGCATCCTGTACTGTTAGTCCTCTTGTCTCAGTTGCCTGAATGCTGGGATTGCAAAGATATACCACTGTATCCATTATTATATTTTAATTTTGGTGAAATGCCTTAACACTTCCCTTTGAGTGTATTTGTACTATTATTGGATGCATCTATATTCTTGCTTTAGCCTTGTGAAAAGCTCTGACAACTCCTATAACTGTAACAGGCCAGCTCTGTCCTTGAATTGCCAGTGCCATCAGCAAGTCACAATGCAGCCCAGATGAGGGGACCCTACTGCAGAGGTCCCCCTGCTTGCTTTGAAGGACCTGAGGGCAGCTCGTTCTTTTGAACAAGAAATGGGTTTCTCTGCTCATTCCATCATATAATCTAGACCATCTGTGAGTGTCATCAGTAGATTCTAGAATGTTTTCTTTCCCTGAGATCTCTGGCATTCTTCTTGGAACCTTAGAAACTAGTCCTGAGGTCTTCCCTGAGCACTCTTCAGTGCTGGAGATGCCAGGCACTTCTGTCTCCTCAGCCTGATGAGGTCACTCTGCAGAGGCACAGGTCAGGACTTGGGCACCCAGGAAGCTGTGGTCACCTCTCTGTAGCAGCCGTAGGCATCCCCACTCTGCATTCATTCACAGGTCCTCTTCACTCCTCCTAAGGCTGGAGTCAGGAGCTCTGGAGTCAGCTCAGCCTATAAAGTGTTTGACTCCTGTGTATGAGTGTCTGAGTCCAGTCTCAGGTGTGGGAATACATGTATGTACTCCCAGAGTTGAGACAAGTGGTTCGCTGAGGTCCATTGGTCAGTCAGCCTAGTCTACTTGGCAAGTTGCAGAACAATGAAAGATGTGTTTTCAGAAATATGGTAGACAGAATTTGAGGAAAGACAGCCAATATTGTCCTGGCCTATACACACAGAGAGAGAGGGAGAGAAAGAGAGAGCAGATAGAGAGAGGGAGGCAGGTAGGTAGAGGGAGGGAGGGGAGAGAGAGAGAGGAAGAGGGAGAGATGGAGTAAAAACTCTTTTATTCTGACCCTACTTACTGTGTAGTTCCCAATCAGCCTGGGATGCCAACCCTCTGCATGTGCTAATTGACACAGCTCTTACAAACATTGGGGTATATTTACCCATCATCTCAGCCTTCTCAACATGCTCTGAGCTCTAGTCCATGGCTATCTGCTCAAAGAATCTGTATCGATCAGGTTCTGACCTAGGTATTAGAAGATGAGAAGGATGTAAAAATCCCCCAGTGGGCTACAAGTCATTTTTATGAGTGTTGAAAAGTACCAAGCAGGGGATTGCAAGTGGGGGTCCAGATGCAGTCATGCTTTGTTAAAGCTGCTGCCTGGGGGAAGACTGACTAGGTAAGACTAGAGCAGAATTGTGTAGAAGGTGAGGGAGCAAGATTCATGGCCACCCAGCCAGGGGGGTGGGTCCCAATAGGAGGCCATAGCAAGTGCAAAGGCTCAGATGCAGAGATTGCCCTGGCGCATGCTCAGTGTGTTAGAGAGGAAGGTGGCGGGAGGAGATGAAAGGGGAGAAGCAGGAGACCAAACTCTATGGGCTACAGTCACGAGGTGGTGGCTGCCTTGTACTCTTGAGTGGGGCAGAAGGGTTTTGAAAAGATGAATAGAGTGGCATGCTATGTCTTTAAAAATATATCTGTGGACACTGGCTTATAATAGACTGAGAGAAGACAGGGTAGAAACCAAAGGACAACAAATAAGAGGTTGTTACATCCATCTAGCTTAGAGCAGGAGCCAGGAGGGCGGGGCAGAAGCGGTCAGGTTCTTGACATATTCTTGTGGTGTCTCTGAAAGGAATGAGGCGTCAAATGAAGCAATTCTATGTGAGAGACAATAAGCAAACTTTAGTGAGTAAAAATTCTTTTAAAAAACACCTCTCTCCTTACCTTGCTTCAGAAGGAAGGAAATGGAAGCTTTATGCTCTAGCAATGAGGGCAGGAAGGTAGCATTTGCTGTTCTGTAGCCAAGAAGGAATAGCATAGTCCCTTACGCAATCACAGAGAGGAGGCCCTTCATTTTTCCTTTCACCTTTAACTTTCTAATGGAGAATTTAAAGGGGATATTTATGTAATAAAATGATAGGAGAATCCAGTGTTCCTTGGAAGAATAAGATGCAGAGTTACCCATCACAGTGGTAAGCTTCAGGAGATCAGAGGTTGCTTCTCCAGGATTCCACTAGAACCCACAGTTTTGTTTTGTTTTAATCTCATCTCCACACCTCCTGGTTTTAGCAAATAGACACTCATCTTGGCAAATATGCACACGGTTTACCTTTGCTGCATTCTTAGGTGTTTCCTATGAATAGGAAGTTCTTTTAAAAAATAGATAGAAAACCACATGGAGCCATAGCTTGGGGTATGGTACTGAGTTCACATAGATAGAATGGAGTACAAGTGGGTGGGTTGCCACTGCTCTTCCCTGAGGTGGAAAGCCCCCAAGGACATCATATGCAGGTCTAAAGCTCAACTAATTTTAGGCCTGTTGAAGCTGGAGCATCCTTGAGTATGTGTGTGCATAGATGGGTCTGAAGCTTGAAACAAAAGTTTTGGTAATGAGAATGAACACAGAACCAGTTGGCACATGTATGAAACAGACCAAGAGTGAAGAGAATAGCATTATGTTAGGCCTTTGAAGACAGCCACATTTAATTTGGTATGGAATCAAAAGAGAACGGCAGGTCATAGAGCAAAGAGAAAAAGTTCAAGACCAAAAGCGTTGGAGGGTGGGTTCCTGATGAGACTGAAAGGGCGGGGATCTTAACACATTCTGAATGGGAGAAAGAGAAGTGACTGGTGACCCTGGGAGAGAGAAGTGTACAGATTATAAGAATGAAGGCTGTTCAAGAACTTTGTGGGAGGCCCAAATGAGAATATTACCTACAGCAAACAAAACAACCAAAACTTCATTGAGGAATCTACTGTCCTTGATACCTTGTGATAGTAGAAACTTTGGTCCCAGAAGCCCACTTTTACAACAGAACACTTTGTTTATAGATGACAATGCCAATAGAGGGACCTGTGGAGAATAATAATGGAAAACCTACCATGTCTTACTGTGATGGAGGTGTTGTTTAGTCTTACGCTAGGTGTAAGTGGTCACTGAGACGAAATGTCTTGTTTGATCGGCTGACAGTTCAGCTCATGGAGGGGTGGTGTGTGCATCTTCTCAGCCAGCATCACATCCAACTTGGATGTGTAGAAGGTTGATCGTCCCCACCCTGGGTTTTACTGTGGTGTCATTGTTCTCTGTGTTTCTCCACAGATCGCGAGGCAGCAGCAGCAGCTTCTGCAGCAACAACACAAAATCAACTTGCTTCAGCAACAGATCCAGGTCAGAAACCAGTATTTCAACATCCCCCCTTTTAAAGAGAGACTGTCCTTTCTTGGCCTTGTGGGATTTAATGGAAATGACCCCCAAGCTGGAAGTACTTTTTGGCCCAGTTCTCGCTATGTTGTCTGTGTGATTCCACTTTCAAGTGGTGATGCTGTCACAAGCGGTGGCCTTGTCAGGTAGCATCCATCTGAGCAGGCTGCCAGCAGCTTTTACCTTCTACCTAGAAGGGATCATTAGAGTGCTGTTTCACTCCTTTATGCTTTCGTGTGGAAGATGAGCCTGAAAACATCCCTAATGGGGTAGACACAAGGACACAGCAGAAGGTGCAGCTCGGTTTGGGTTAGAAGCTCAGAGCTTCTCTTGGCAGCTTCTTGTAGTCAGAGTGAGGCATGGAGAAGGTGATGAATCGGTGTGTGGCAGGTCTCATGGCTGGATTGCTTGGCGAAATCAAGTCCATTTTTATTCTATGCGGATCCACAATGTTAAAGGACCTTGATAAGGGAGACACCTTCGTGAATGATGAAATTAATTATCAGAGGAGACTTATTCTATAATATGTACTAAGGACATGGATCTTGACTGAATTCTTTCCTCTCCATTTTGAAGCCCCCTTTCCTGGTAGCACTTGGAGATTCAAAGTTTAAGTGATGCCATCAGTAGAGTGTAGCACAGGAGTCTTGAGAGATATAATCACATCATCCCACTGTTCTTTAGGCTGAGACAAGATGCCCAAGAGTTCCAGGCTTGCTTGGGGTTACATGAGACCCTGTCTCAAAAAAAAAAAAAAAAAAAAGGCAACAACCATGAACTTTCATAGTGTCAGGACATACAAAGTCTGCTGGGCACCTAAATCCTGCCATCCAAGAATGGGAACCCAGTGCTCAGACTTAATGTGGTATCTACCTGCAAGTAACAGTTCAGTTCAGGATTTTATTTTTTTCATATTTGGGTAGAAATTCATCATTCTCTTGAACTTTTCTATTGGGGATATAATAGTTTATACTGTCAATGTTACAGAAGCAGATGTAGAAACTATTTCATTCAGCTTACAGTTGTGGCTTTAATTTATTTACTAACCACATTTCTTCCATTTTTATCTGATTGGGTCAATTACTGAGGCTTTATCCTAGGAGGTGTGGACCAGTGTTTATTCTTCCTCAGTCCATCTTAGGCAAGAACTTTCCATAGTTTAAACTGCATTTTCTGTCTGAAAATTCTTATCTAACAGTCTGATCTCTGTCTCTGTTTCTTTAAAATGCAGCTGTACCACCTTGTAGAAAGCAACAGGCATTATTCATCTTGTTGTACATTTTGAGCTGTCTTGTACCTTTGTTGTTGCTTCCTCACAAAGCAATGAATTCCAGTTTCTATGTGGTGGAACACTGAGCTAAACAGTTATCTTAGCCACAATTACGCTGTCCTGAAACTCTTTGTTTTAGTTTCAGTTACTAAAGGCATTCAACTGGTCTACCTACCAAGAAAGCATTTTCCATTCTCCCTGGGTTAGATAGCTCTACTCAGTGAAGTAGACTGATTTTGAAGACTTACAGCTAGATAGCTTTACACAGGACTGGCATGTTACATGACAAAACGATGACTTGTTCAGCGTTTCCCTTTGCTTTCAGTGTAGTCTCTCTGAAGGTAAGGTCAGTTTAGGCATCTCCCCCCCCCCATTTGAAATATATTTTTCAATTAAAGGAAATGGGTGCAATTTTGCATTTATGCACAAACATCCACATTAAAATGACTCTTGACCTGTGAATTTTACCTCCTCTACCCTTTGTGAACAGAATGAAGGTATGTTATTCTCTGGAGTTGCTTATTCTGAGGGAAAAGCCCACCCAGATTAGCATATGAAATTGTTTCCTTAAATCACTCAGGGTCAGCTCTTTGTGAAATGACTTCATGGCTCTCAAAAGCAACATTTGCTCTGAAATTCATGATTTTAATTGGATTGAATATTCTTTTTATATATTTTGTGATAGATGCTCAACAGGGTCACCATCCTCTGGCAGGACTATTCACAGGACTCATTGGAGTTAAAAGAAGAATTAGAGGTTTCTGTTCTGATCTCTATAGACAAAATGCTGTCATAAGATCAGAACCATTCATTTCCCCTCAAGTACATGCCCAGGTCCTTAAGAGAACTGATGCTGGGACTGCAGAAGTTCCAGCTTCTTTTCTACCCGGCAGCAGTATCTTCTAAGATGCTCACCTATTAGCCTTAAAAGAATGAGAGTTTTTATTCCCACCTGTTGTGTCCAGCCCTTAATGTACCTTAATATATGAAATGGCATTTATAAAGATTGCAGAAAAAAAAGCTGTCTTCCCAGGTTTACTTTTAAAGGAGAAACCTCTGTTGTTATTGGCTTTTCTTTTTTCCTCTATTTGAACTTTCCAAAGTAATAACTTTTTAGCAACGTATTTCCTGATTTCCTTTTTTACAGTGAGTCACTTTAGGTCCGATGTGGACCATGCTCTGTGTTTCACATAATGAACCAAGGCTGGCGGTCCATCTTGACCCGACTGGCTACATGAAAACCTTTCAGGGAGGAGAATAAGTAACCTCCACTCTGCTTCTCTATGACAACAAATTGAGTGTCCTCAGAGAGGCACGTTTCTTTTCTTGTTGGAACGTCTGAGGAGATGGAGTTTCTGTAGCTTTGGGGGAGGTGTTTAGAGGCTTGCTTTAGTTTATGTTTTTGCCTGTTTTTAACAGTACTGGATAGAGTGTATGGTGTATGGGTTTTCTTGTCTATGCAGAGTGTTAATCCAACAGCTTGTTCATGTATGAAATCCTTTAATATATTTTAAGATAGCCTATTGATTCTCAGATGTATTTGTCTCATGGTTCCCATATGGGACTTTTAAGTTTGAACTTTAAGAGAGTCGCGTAAATTACCCCCTATCCCACTCTGATCAGCTTCTAAACTATTGTTCGTTATGTTCTCTTGGGGAAAAAGAATTAGTCATTTATAACTCACTGTTAGGGTTTCTGGCCCACAAGGTAAGCAAGCAGAATTAGTCACAGCTCTGGCTCATTGACTCTGCCCAGGGCTACATGGGAGGGAAGGAAGTACTGTGTCACCTGGTGTTCCCACTGGGCAGTGAGCATTCCAGTCCACACCACTGGGCAGTGAGCATCCCAGTCTACACCACAGAAAGAGACTCCGCCCCTTAGGTTATGCCTCCAATGGTTTCTCTGAAAAGAACTGTTCCTGTCTGAACTGCCCTCATACCAGCCTTCACACCCACATGCCTTGTTATACCAGTGACACTGAGACCTGGCTTTTGTCCTCCAGGGTTCTTCATTCTAAGCTGTAAAATGGGAATCCTGATACCTCAGTAGGGACACATCTGTGGACAGTCATCAGGAGGGGGAAAAATGTGTTCTCTCAGTATTGCCAGAGCCAGGTAGCTTAGGGTTTTTTCTAGCCATGTATTGATTTTGGGGAACACACACACACAGACATGCACACATCACATACATACCCATACACAATCACACTCACATAAATGTGCCCTCACACATACTCACATACATGTATGCACAGAGATACTCAAACATACACACATGCACACAGATTTGTATCCATGTTTGCATCTATATACGCACTCACACAGAGACACAATTATACACACAGTCACTCACATAATGTACACATGCTCATAGTCACACAGGTATACACACATATATACTCACACCATATATACACAGACATACACACACAGAGAGAGAAATACACACCCACTTGTAGACACACACATATAGAAAGGTACATAGCCATGCATAGAAATTCATGCATAGACATATATATACACACATAAATATATGTACACACAAAAATATACACATGTACATGTCACATATATATACATACATACGTGTATATATATATACAGATGTACACATGCACACACACATAGACAAGCATATATTTATATGCATGCATTACACATGAAGACACATCTGTACACATGTCCATACATGCACACATGAAGACAATCCACATGGGTCATCACTGAAACTGAGGCTACAACTTTCCAGATCCGTGGGATTTGAAAACTTGAAGGGGTTTTCAAAAAGTTCACATTTGAACCCATGACTCATTATCCCAATTGTGGTCTGAAACACTTACTATGTGACAGGAAGTTGGGATAGTGGCTACTTCTAAACATCACGAGTTTTGACCCCATTCATTTTAAATTCTACCAATATCCTACAATTTAATGCTTAATGATCCATCTTTGAAAATGACCCCCCCACTACCACCAGGAAATTAAACTTTGAAAATAAAATTCAAGTTGACTTAGGTGCAACTGAATGATTAAAGTTGCAGTCATGGGCTCAACCAATTTGTGATAACGGCTTCGTTTTATTGGAGCCAAAGTTCTCTGAGCTCATTAGAATTTGGGTAATTCTTGATAAATTATTATGCAGAAAGAAATGTACTGAAATAGTGTATTGAAAATATAATAATGTTAGTGGTGACATAAGCGTGCTTGGCTGGCCTGCTGATTTATGATTTCTTTCCCTGAGTGTGGTAAGTCAGAGGCATTTTACTCCCCTCAATAAGACCCCCGCATACATGAGCACAAAGAGGTTACAAGGTAACCTTGTCTCTTTGGGAGACTGGAAATGCCAAGAATAAACAGCAGGCCATTAAGGTAGCATTTGAACCTGAGAAGGGAATTCATTAACCCTTTGAGTTCCTGCTAAGTCTGTGCTGCTCAAAGTACAAATCCCATGACTGGATGGGTGTGTACATTCCTGACATTGAGAACAAGAAACTAGAAGAAGGCACAGGGATGTAGAAACCAGCTCTTCCATCTTTTACTTTGTGGAAACAGAGCTGCTTGAGCAGGAAGGTGGTACGTCCTGACAGAGAGGCACAGGGAGCTGACTGACTGCAGGTCAACAGTTCTGGGCTTTTCCTCAGAAGATATGCCTGGAGCCCTTGTGAGATTTCTATGGATGGATCTCCTGGCCATAACTCAATGACAGGATTGCAGGCATTCCCACTATTTGACTCTGAGGACAGAGACGAGGTAGGGCGACACACATCTTTATCATCATCTCTATCAGTAAAACATGTCACACGGCAAAGCTGGCACTGGAAATAATGAAAACAACCATGCTGAGCCCAGTCCTCTAGACTATATTCACTCAATTTTCAATAGCCCCCCTGGCCTGAATCAAACACACACACACACACACACACACACACACACACACACACACACATACACACACACACACACGCACACACACTATAGTTTGGTGGCTGATATCTGCCATTCCAGTGTTGTGGACATGGAGGCAGCAGATAACAATGAGTTGAGGTTGGCTTGACAAAAGAGTGAACCCCTATGTAGAAGGTAGTACACTGTGAAACACAATATTACCAGCAGCAATAATAGCAATATTCACCCCCACACCAAATGTAATTCTATCGCTATTTTGGTAGTCAAGTGACCCTAAAAACACAGATATGTCCATGTCATTTATTATTATTATTATTATTATTATTATTATTATTATTATTATTATAAATTAATAACAATAACACCTTGCTGATGTCTTCTTTCTCCCCCATCTGGAACAGCACAGTATAGTTAAGCATCCATTACCTTATTCTTGCAGGGTCCTCTTACACTTCGGTTTCTTCTGTTAGACCCCCGGAAACTCAAGTATCCGGGGTCCCAGGCCACGTTCTCGGTCACCCCAATCACCAGGCGGATTCAAGAGCTTGCTGCAAACTGCACGAGGCTTTATTGTAATTTAACGAGCTAACCCCATGTTAGCTCGGGTCTTTCACCCACCCGCCATGGCGGATGGCTAGAAAAGACGGCTTGAAGCCGCTGCGCACAGATCTTATAGGGCAGCATAAGGGGAGTGTCTAGGGGTACGCACAGGCTCACGATTGGTGTGCTTCCAGGCTTGGAGGGCTTGCCCTGTGTTGATTGGTCAACTGGTTGTTATGGCCCATAGGCCCTCCCAGGGTGGTTGCTATGCTCTTATGTCATTGTCGTGCGCTTGTCCATAAAGCACACCCAGGGTCGTAAAGCATAGCGCCACCAGCTAACTTCTGATTGGTTCCTTGTCACGAGACAGGCATCTGACCTCTAAGTGACCAAGGCAGGTCTATGGCAAGCACGTGTTCGGCTGTTATGGCTGCCAAAAGGGAAGCTGGTTCCTTCACTTCAAACCTGCATTCTTATTGAGTCAAGTTTCTTGCCACGTGTCCATGTGAGACAAGGACACCCTCTCATTCGTTACTCCCAGAAGTCATTTGCTGTTTTCTGTATATTTTCTCTGAACACATGATAGTATTCATGAGCTTTACCTACAAGTTTTCCTGACAGTTGAGAATCAGGCAATATTTACATTTAAATATAAAGAAACAGACTGGCAGGGAGTCCCACATCTTTCTACACAGCGTTTCTCTGTCCTACAGTTTCTAGTTGCCTCTACTTTCCCCCAGGCTTCTCTCCTCATAGTTTTAGATTCGTCTCCTTAAAGTTCTGCAAAGCCTTAAGAATAAGTAAAAATCTCTGGAGTACCCCCTTCTTTGATGCCTGCTTTCTTGCCTTCTGCCCTTTCTTTTGGGATGAATTTATTTATTAAGCAGTTGTAGTTATATGTGCAAAGAATTTAAAGAGTGTAACCATGATTTTTAAACTTGTCCATGCCATTATTGAAACCCACACTAAAAAAAAAGAGATGCCAGCATTCCTCTTAAGATATTGACTATATTAAGGTTATGTTGAAGGCAGTATTTGGAAGTTTTCATCTGTGCTTTGAAATCAAACCTGACTTGAGCTCTTTATCAAAGCAGAGATGGGACAGGGGTAGGTGGTGGAGAGAGGCAGTTCTTCTATAAAAGGAAATTCTTCCCTCTCTCGCTCCCCCTTCTCTCCCACTCCCTCCCCTCCCTCCCTTCCTTCCTTCCTTCCCTTCTTTTTGTCTTTCTATATTGAACCTTCTATCCTTCTCCAGATAATTATTTCATCTGAAGTTAGTGTAGCTAATGCCTGGATCAGAAAAGCCTGCAGGGAAATACACTTAGAGACTTCTCATATCCCAAGCATCATATCCAAAACTTCACTCACCTGATGAACTGTTCCCTTATACGCTGAAAATATGACCATTATATGGGATGAGAGTCCAGCCCAGAGAGAAGGTGATAGCAGGTTTGCTGTGAGTTCCCCGTGTTTTTCTGGTTGCTGCCTGTGGACAGACTTGGTTGATCTTTGTCTCTTGATCTGCAATCCATGTCCTATCAATTTACAAAGTAGGGCCTATCCGAACTTAGATAAAACCATGGGGACATAGCTGTCACCAGTAGAAACAGCACAGATGAAAGCAAACAGAATTCGGGGCAGAAGTCGGTGGCCTAATGTGAACCAAGGTTGGTTGTTTGTTTCACTTCCATGAGTGCAAAGAAATGCTCCTGGGTGGAGTATTTACCGATTCCATTGGGTGTTTGGAGTTCCTGTTTTTATAGAGAATTCAGGAACACGGACAATTAGAAATTAGCGAAATTATCAGAATATTAACAGATGAGCTATTGCATGAAGAGCACAGAGACTTCACATAGCACCCATAGCACAAAGAAAACACATGCATGTTCATAGACACACAGCTTACTTCTTTTCCACTTCCTGTCTCCGTAGATTAGGGGGATCTCTGTTCAACTCCATTCCACACCCCAGTGCCTGCCTAGCTTGTTCAAAAGGATGCTTGACCGATACCTCAACTCTCAATTTTCCAAAACACAGCCTTTAATTATTCCCTACAATCCATTCTTTGCTAATTTGATCATTGCTGAATATGAGATCATTTGTTACTCGATTTGGTCAAAACCCCAGGACACACCCTACTTTTCATTTTCCTGAATCCGTTAGCCCTGGTTTCACCTTCAGAACCTACCAGCTCACCAGCTTTTTGTGCTGATTTTCAATCTATGTTGCCAACATCTCCCATTGAGCTGATTGTACCAGCCCTCACCATCTATCACTGAGCCTTTCCTCACACTCAGCATTGGCTACTTGTGATTACCCCCTGCCAGACCGAAAAGAGGAGTGAAGGATTTATTTTAACTCATTGGTTCGAAGAGTTCATTCATGGTTGCTTGGTCCCTGTTGCTTGGGCAGAACATAAGGGTGGCAGGAGTGTGCAATGGTGCCTGAACTTTACTTCTTGTCAGACAGCAGCAGGAAAAAAAAAAAAAGGATATGTAGGGAGGACCAAGATCAGGTACCATGCTAAAGAGTTTTCTCAGTGACTTATTTCCTCTGGCCAGGCCCCACCAACCTATGTTGGTCTTTCAAGACAATGCTAAAACGTGAGCCTGTAAGGTTTAAGATATCTTAATTCAGATAAATACCAGCCAAACGTAAGCCAGAGCGTGCCCAGGGCAGCAAGGCAGCGAGGTCAGAGAGAAGGGGTCCCATGTGCTTTGCCATCCCTTAAGAACCCATCCTGTGTCATCCTGACCTCACCTTGACCACGCCTTAATAGGCATGGTCAGGCACACCTTAACAGGCGTGGCTTCCTGTCCCGTACAGGACGCTCTGGTGTTGAGGGCCTCTCCCCCCCATGATGTGACTCTGGAAATAATGTTGACACCGTGAGCATGCATCACTGACCCCTCAGGCATCCTTTACTGATCAAATTGACAACCACAACTAAGACCAGAGGCTGTCTAAACAGATCTTGAACATTGCTCCCTGTGTGATATTCTCAATCTGGATATTATGCAAGCATGCTCAAAATTATTTCATTTATGGACTCGTGCTCGTCAGCCTGGGCCATTAGACGGAGTCTCTGCCACCACCTCCACTTCATCCTCTCATCCCCTCACTCTGAAGACCAGTCCTCTCTGGCTTTCAGAAACAGGCCAAGAAACTTGTAGAACCAGTGGCATGGACATTTCTAAGTACACACCCCTGAGCACTCTCTTTACATTTTGTATTGTAGTGGAAGCTTTCTCCATTCAGAACTCTTTGAACTGAAGGTAGTCATTTTGGGGAGGGGGCTTCCAACACCTTGCTGCTTAGCTTTCTTCCTCTGTTTTCAGGTTCCTTTTTACCAATGGAGGAAGTATGTTTTCTTGTTTGCTTGACTCTCATACCACTAACATGCAGTGGGTAGTAATTTTCTTAGCATCAGAATTTCTGTCTTTCTCACTAATATAACCAAGCACCTGGAATAGTGTCCTGACAACTAAGTGATATAAACATTTTTATTGAATAAATGAGTCTGTGAAAAACCAAATTGGAATATATTACCCATTATGTAGTATAGAAAAGATTAAGCCTGACAATAATTCCATATTTATCTTTTAAATTTTTTATTGTATTTATATGTGTATCTGTGTGTGTGTGTCTGTGTGTGTGTGTGTGTGTGTGTGTGTCTGTGCCTGTGTCTCTCTGTGTGTGTCTCTCTGTGTGAGTGAGTGTGTGTGTGCTAGGGTGTGTGTGTGTGTGTGTGTTGCTGACACCTTGACAGTTCAACATTTAGAAACTGAAAAGGTAACACCCTCCTCGCTCCACTTAAGTCTGCTGATGAGCAATTTAATTCAGATAATCACTGAAAATGAGACAAACTAGACTTATCAAACATAATAAACACAGCAAATTGGCAAATGTGACAGGATTTGTTTTAAGGAAGTCATTTAGCTTTGCTTTCTGCAGTAAACAGAATGAGAGACAGTTCTTTTATAAAAGGAGAAAGTAAATATTTGTACACGAGGAAGATGTGCCCACACGCGCACGCATTGCGTAGACCTAACTCTACCTCTAACAGCACATTGAAGACCTGAACTCTGTGCCCATCGAGGAAATACTGGTTATTTTTTGTTGTTGTTCCTCCAGTTGTAGTACCTAAATAAGTAATTAGCCCAGGCAAACTAACTGTCTTTCATAACACAAACATATGTGTGGCAAGGCTAATGAAGTTGTTTTTATATCACACATACATACTGCATTTTCGACCCATATAAATGGAAATTTTCCATGAATGTTGATGGGCACATGGATATCAATATGCACGCTCTTGCTGCTCGCCCATGGCTACCCTTAGTTTGCAAATACAGTTAGTTTTTCTTTCAACTTCCACATTGAACTTTCCTGGCCCAGTACCTACGTGGACACTTGTGCTGGGCCATGGGATGTATTTCCTAGTTGTTTTCTCTCTCTTCTGTATTTTATTTCCCCATCCCATGATTCCTTTCTTTGCCTGACTTTCCTTCCCATTGTCCTATTGCATTCTACATTTTGTGTTAATTAAATGTTGAACATTAATCAATAGAATGATTCAAATTATTTTATTGTGGAATGATCTAAGTGTATAAGACACACACACACACAGAGAGAGAGAGAGAGAGAGAGAGAGAGAGAGAGAGAGAGAGAGAGAGAGAGAGAGAGAGAGAGACTGTCCCAGAGTGTTAGTGTAATATATTGAAGACATCTTTTCATGATGGCTTGCTGTCATGAGCACCCATGTCATACAGCCATAAAAAGAGGCAGGATGGGGCTGGGGTAAGGTAAATCAAGAGAGAACAATGAAATTCTTCTGTTGCCTGGTAGAGGTGTTTAGAATGTGTTTTCTTTATATCTTCATCCGCCCCTAATTGAGGATGCTTTAAAATTGAATGACTAGCAGTCAAAACGTGTTTGCTTCAAGCTGAGAAGAAAAATGCTGGTGTCTCTGCTTCCAAACTGGTTGCGCTTTGTACACAACTGACAGGGACAGTCACTTTGAGTGACTGATAAGTGGGAAGCTTCGCCACTTATCAAAGAATGCAGACTGAAAAGAAAAGACAGAGCTGCTTAGATGCTCTGGCATGTTCAAAATAACATCTTACATCAGTCAGACCCAGAGGCGCTGAAAGACATTTGACAATGAAGTAATGTATATAAAAAAGGTGGTGTTGTGGATGTGGGGACGGACGGGGAGACATAGAAATTATCCCACAAGCAAACAGCTACAAAGGG
The DNA here is from genome assembly GCF_003668045.3 of Cricetulus griseus. Classification (NCBI taxonomy): domain Eukaryota; kingdom Metazoa; phylum Chordata; class Mammalia; order Rodentia; family Cricetidae; genus Cricetulus; species Cricetulus griseus. The sequence goes on from NC_048601.1 coordinate 5,615,130, forward strand.
GTGAGAGAAAATGCATTGTAGTTAAGGTCGTGATTTGAGAGATGAAGCAATGGTTACATAATATGAGCACATCTGTGGTGGAATTTGCAATTAGTTGGAAGCATCACATTTAGAAATATGTTTAGGTAGACTCTTGTGTTATTTATATAAGCATTTATCTTTGACACGGTGACACCTGAGTTGTAAAGGTGCCACCCCCCCCCAGCATAGGTAGTCATTTCTTCCCCTAGAAGTCTCAGTTCACAGCCTTCTTTTCTTCTCCTGTAAATATTTAATATTTATACTGTGTGTTTAAGATACTCTCCTATGCCTACGTGGAAGCAGTACCTCTATAGAATAGAGTTGGATGGGTTCTTTTTTTTCTTTTCCTTTTATACATAATGCTGAGGTAATTCTAAAGGAAACCTGTAGATTTGGATTCTCTGAGTGTAAGTTTCACAAATTAAAAAAAAAAAAGACTCCTAAAATGGACTCTTGGATATTAGATGATTCAGTCACATGTCCTACTTGGATATTTTGGGCATTCATTTCCAGATGCTGCCCTTGAATATTCACACACTTCATTATTCCTTGGGTCCTTAAAAAGACAGAGCAATGACCTCAATGAATCCCAGCCCTCCAGTGTACACATGCTGTTTACATAAGTGATTTCAGTTGGATAACCCATAAGAACACTTGCATCTGTCAGAATAGATAACATAGTCCACTGCTTGATTTGAAGATTGGGTCACAATAAATATATTCACTGTAACACAAATAAAGACCCAGAGACTGCTATTGGGGTTCAAGTTTCAAGCTGAAGATGAGAAAAGCAAGTGGCTGGCCACTAGCTCTCACCTTTAGTTTAGGCTGAAAGGGCTGATCCACTCATGAGCTCTTCACCAAGTCTCAAACTGCTGCCTCTCCTCAGCGTGGCTGGAGAATGAATCCCTCTCTGGAACCTTGCTTCTGTCTTACATGCTTCCCTAATGTTGGGATTAAAGGTGTAAGCTATAATTCTCTTTTAGACTGAATCACTCTTGTGTAGATCTGGGTGGCCTTGGACTCACAGAGATCTGTCTACCTCTTAATCCTGAGACCTAGGATTAAAGGTGTGCACCACCACCTCCTAGCCTCTGGCTGCTGGGATTAAAGGTGTGTGCCCAGCTTCTATGGCCTGTGGCTGACTTTGTCTTCTGAATCTTCGGTCAAGATTTAATAAATCATAAACATTATCTCACCACGTTCACAGGTAATTCTTCTGACTTCTGAGCTTGATTCTGAGATCTAGTGAACTAAATTTCTGGGGTATTCTTTTAATTAATTGGTGAGTGGCCAACTGCATGGTGGAGAGTACGCCTGCTGTAAGGTGAAGAATGCTAATGTTTAGTGTTAAACAATGAACTCGAGGTATGCTTGGAAGATGAGCATTTGAGTGAGCAGGAGAAGAATACTCTAGAACAATGTCCAACTACAACCATCTGTGGATGGCCGCAAGTCCTAATGGATACAAGAGCTTGCTGAAGGCCACCTTTATGCAGACTGGGCCTTTTCACTGCAAGACTTTCTTGAAGGAGGAGGCAGCTGTGTGGGACAGGGTTCTGCTCTAAGCCACTGCCATCAACACAGGTCCACATGTTAAATAGTACTGAATTAACCTTTGGATTGATTATATAAATAACAGAAAAAATAGTATTTTAGAGCAAAACCTTGGCAAACTTTTCTTTTGTAGATAAAAATGTGGTCCAAAAAACAAAAAAAATGAGGAGGGCCTTGCCCAAGGCCTTAAACTAATTAGATGTGGTTTTCCTCCAGCTTGCACGCCATCCCTGCAAATAATCACACCAAATACAACAAGCGCACAGGTTCTTACGTACACAAATGAACATCCAGTCCACAGAGCCTAATAGATTGAATTTACTTCTTCTGTAATTTGGCACAAACATCAACTCTCTTAATAAATTGGGACAATATTGGAAGGTTTACATAAAAGTTATAAATGGCATCTTTTATCTAAGAGTCAGAACATCTGAAATTCTGACTCCATAAACATTATCAGAAGTTTGCAATGGAAAGTGTACATTCAAGACATGGCAACATATATACATTTTATTGAGTGGTGACAGTTCTTATTTTTCTTTTTTAGACAAGATTATTTTTTCTTTTATAAAAAAAGATTTTTAACATAATATATTCAGATTACAGTTTCCACTACAACCCCTTCTCCAATTCCTTCCTACCTCTTCTCCCATTAGGAACCACACCCTTTGTGTCTCTTGTTATAAAAACAAATGAGCAGCTAAGGAATAACAATTAAATAAAATACAATAAGATAAATCAAAGCCAAACAAATAAGAATATAAAAAAACTAAAGACCAAAAGTAAAAGCACATACTACTAGTCCCCAAAGGTGAAGGGTCTAGACAGGCACCAGCCCAACTTCTCTGTGTTCAGTGAATCTCATAGATGTCTTTAGCAATAAGGGCTTGCTGTCAGTTCATGAAGAGCCTGAGTTGTTTGGAGGTTCCCATGGATCCCTTTGGCCAAAAATTCAATTAGATGTAACCCATTCCTGGCACTGGAAGCTTCCTTTGGTGACAAGAGATGTCCAGCTGGGGCTCTGTTGCTCCTGTTATTCAGCAATTTCATTTAGATCACCTTCATATATGCCTATATTATTGGAAGTCCCTACTGTGTTAGGTTTCCATACAATCCCTCAAATGTTCTTAGTTTTAGCTGTCTCTTCCTCCATCCCCTCCTTTGCCCTCATCTTTCCTTCGCCTTCCTGTTTCATCCCCTAATTCCAGTCTCTAACCCATCTATTTGTAACTGTATATTCTATTTTTCCTTCTTGACAAGATCCTCCTTCTGCTTGTCTCTTACTATCTACCTAACCTTTGTGGCTATATGGATTATAGCTTGATTGTCAATAACTTAACAGTCAATACCCACATGGAAATGAATACATCCCATATTTGTCTTTTTGGATCTGAGTTGCCTCATTTAGGTTGATTTTTTGTCTAGTTCCATCATTTACCTATGAATTTCATTATTTTAGTTTTTAACAAATGAATAATATTCTATTGTCTAAATGTACCACATTTTCATCATCCATTTGTCTGTGGATGGACATCTAGGTTGCTTCCAATTTCTGGCTATTATGAATAGAGTAGTAATGAACACGGTTGAGCAAGTGTCTCTGTAGTAGGATGAAGTATCCTTTGGGTATAAGCCCAAGAGTGAAATAATTGAATCTTGACGTATATCCATTCCCATCTTCCTGAGAAACTACCACACTGATTTCCATCGTGGCTCTACAAGTTTGCAGTCTCATCAGCAATGGATGAAGTGTGCCTATTATCTACATTCTCAATCAGAATGGGATTCCCTTCATTTTATTGATCTTAACTTTTCTGAAAGGAATAAGTTGGAATCTCAAAGTAGTTTTCTTTTTCATTTCATTTCACCAACTAAGGATGGTGAAATTTGATTTAAGTGCTTCTTAGCTGTTTGAGTTTTCTCTATTGAGAGATCCCTGTTTAAATGTGTACCCAATTTTTAATTTTGCTGTTTTCTTGATGTCCATTTTAAAATCTCTTTATATACTTTGGATATTAGCCCTTGATTCAATGAGTAATTGGAAAAAAATCTTTCCCCATTCTGTAGCCTACTATAGTATGAATAATAAAAACCCAGAGTCAGATATTGGGATCAAGCTGAAGGGTTCTCCTGCCTTGCCTTGGCAAGGTTTGGTAGTCACTCTTTTTTTGTGTTCTGCTTGTCTAATTTGGATAATATACTGTCAGCAGTTGAGGCAAGCGTACTTTCTTGTCCAGTGGCTTACTTTTACCACAAAGAAAGTAAACTCCATGTGGAGTTTCTTCAACACCCATCATCTTCTCTTAAGTAGATTGGTGCTGACAGGAGCAGACATGTCTCATTGTCATAAAAAAGAGCCAACATTATTAAAACATCTTAAATGTCATATTCTGTAGATCTCTGAAGTGTTTGAAGATGACTTGTCTTTCTAGAATATATCTGTTTGACCTTGAAAACATATCTAATGTGACTACAAGTTCATTAATAGATGGCTAATTACTAACCTGTATTTTCTTGTTATCCTAAATAGTTGGTAATGATAACTTTCAAAGACTAGAAATTTGCATTACATTGTTAAATGGGCTGTATAGGTACAATACCTTGAAAAAGATTAGAAACATATGTAGAGTATGTTTTAACAAAATTATTCTCAAATTTCTATCTATACAAAATTTGTATATAATATGCAAAAGTCCAATCCATTGTACATTATTTAAGACTAGTAGTTGCTTTTTGAAATTAGATTCAATAATCTGCATTTTTATCTTAACATATTTATATCCTCCCTGTTTTCTTTTTAGAGTAGATTCAATAATCTACCCTTTAATACTATCATATCTCTATCCCCTCTTTTTTTCTTTTCAAAACAAAAATCCTGAATCTAATCTCCTTTGTTTAGAATTGTTTCTGACCATTACCAATAGCAACATGTAATGAATTCCCCTAAACAATGACAAGTATCCATAACCCAATGAAAGATCAAAAACCACCCATCCCACATCTCTTGGGAATGTGGGCATCATGTTCTTCAAATTACTTCCTGCTGTCTGGGGTTGACAGGATCTTTAGGGGATCCTGAAAAGAAAAACTTGGGCTAATTGTAAAGTCCTAGGAGAAGTAGCTGTATCATTGTTGTCCAGTCTCTGCATAATGGGAAAGTGCAGGGCTTGTCTCAAGTCCTGGCTAGAGTAGTCTGTGAGACTGGACCATCTCAGCTGGCCACCTCGAAATTGTTCTGAGCAGTTTGTCGTCCAAAGCCGATCTTCAGCTGGTGTTTTTAAGCTTAGTGGTGTTACCATAGTCCAGGTGGAATCATCATTGTGGGGGTCCTATCATCTTTTCAGAGGCTTCAGAGATTGCAGTAGGTCAGATCATTCCTTTTTTTGGTTAATTTTTTTTCCCAGTAGTTCTCCCTTTTCCTTTGGATGCTTATTTGTCCAAAGGTCTTTAAATTCTTCAAGATGTTTGTTTTCATTTTCTTGGAAAGACAAAAATGAAACCCTTTTCCAACCCTGACTTTGGGGAGGTTCCATATCTAATCTTTATCAAATTTGATTTATGGTTTCTCCTGAAATTTTTGTTTTATCTGCTAAAGCTCTTCTGTCATCCAGAGTAGTGTGATTTTTTTACACTAGGCATTGGGTTGTTTAATTGTTCTGGGAAGGAGTTTCCTCTCCAATGACAGGAAACAATTGAACCAAATTTGGCATAGGGCCTGTAAGAGGCCCCTCTAGGAGTCTACTTACAGCAAAGGTTTACCGTGAATATCTCTTGTTGATCTACTTTCATTAGTCTAATGCCTGCCTTTTCCACACTTTCTGTATAATCCAGAAAAGGGGGCGCATTCTATTTGGATTATGCTTAGAAAAGGCATTGTTTCTAGAAACACCCTGTTCACAATCCCTTTTTAGGTGTCCTTGTTTGCCACAATTTAAATACTTGACATTTTGATTTTTCTTCAAACCTCTTGAAATCACCTCTCCTATCCATGCATCATCATGGTCACGAGATTCAATATTTTGATTGTATCTCAGACCCAAGGGTGCTGATCTTGCCTCTAGCAGTCTAATTATCCTTTTGTAATGAGAATTAGCATTTTCAAAAGCCAGAGATTCAGTTATTATTTGGGTAGCTTCTGAATATGGTATCATTCTATTTACTGCTGATGCCAATCTTTGTCAATCAATGAAGGCTTCCTTTGGGCCCTCTATAACTTTGTTAAATTACTCAGTTTTCTTTCCTAATTCTTCAATTCTGTCCTAAGTATTCAAAGCTGCTGCATGGCATAAATCCATGAAGTGGTTATCATATAGATTGCCTTTCTATAGTAGGATAGTTTCCTTCTCCAAGAGGTTGATCTTGGGATATTTCCATACTTCTAATCCATTCATTGTTCAATAGTCTTAGCCTCTTCCCTGAACCAGGTACTTCATTGTAATTGTGGACCAGGCTCTAGGACAGCTTTAACCAGGTCTGTCCAGTTATTAGGGATAATTCTATTACAGACTGACCATGAGTTTAATATCTGCTTCACAAATGGTGAATTCATGCTACATGAAACTACCACATCCCTTGAATCTTCTTAAATATAATATTGGCACAGGAGTCCAATTAGCCTTTACAGAGCTGCTATCATTTGGCAATTCCTGCAAGGTTATTGGATATTTTAAGGTTGGTTGTTCGAAAACCTTAGGCTGTTTCTCTCTAACCATAAAATGCAATGCTGAACTTGGTTCTCCTTTAAATTCCTGTGTCTGGATTTGAATATCTCTATGATCTGCTTTAATAAGGTTTACTACAGCCTGTATCTTGGCATTTATGTCAACCAACTCTTTTTTAGAGATAAAGTAAGAATTATTAAGCCAACAACAAAGATTATCAAAATGAAAATTAACAGTATGTCAATCCCAGTTAAGTTGATTATCCCTTCAATTAATTGTTCCATTTTTAAATCATGCATTGCATAATCATACAGATACCTAACTCTCTACATTGTAATAGTGTCTCCCATTTTTAATGTGGGTAAAAACTCTCTCTTTTAACTAATTCCTTCCTTTAAGAATTCCCAATTGTCTTATGAAATCTTCCAGCAGCATCAGTGAACTGTGAGGCATAGCACATCTGATCGGAGAACTAGCTTGTGCCATGCGCTGAGGGTGGCAGCCTGAGCAGAGGGGCTGTAGAGAAAGCCTGCAACCCACATAGGGTTGGGAAGAGAGAGAGAAAGAGGGGGGGAGAACCTGCTCTACATAACCACACATGGGATTGTGTAGGAAAAAAAACAAACATGTGTGGCAGGTATGGTCTGAAGGCAGTTTGTCAAGAGTGGGTAAGTCCTGTGGCATTTGCAGGCCAGGTTATTCTGGAGTTTGGATGGCAGCTGAAGACTGTTTATAGAGGCTACAAGAGGAAAATCCCAAACTCACTCAGAGGCTTAGAGAAAAAATAAACAAAAAAACAAAAGAAAACCTAATCAGTGGGGCAGGGACTCCTCCTCCAAGAGCCCTGAGTGTAGCTCCAGCCTGGGCTTGTGGCTTCAAAACCACAGACAAGCAGCTTTTCCATGAATTCATACCTTTGCATTGGACACAAATATGTAGCACAAATAATAAAAACCCAGAGACAGACATTAGAATTAAAACTGAAGATCAGAAAAGCAAAGTGACCAGCCACTAGAGAGTTCTCACCTCTACCAATGCTCAAACCTATGGGTCAATTGTATCCCCTAATTGCATCTCCAAAATGCAGACTGAATACTGGATGCCCAAATAAGACCCTGAGCTCCTGTCTTATATACCTTTCTAGTCCTGGGATTAAAGACATAGACCACCACCACCCAGCCTCTATGGCTGACTAATGTGGCTGCTGGAATGAAAAGGTGTGTGCCCCCACTGTCTGGCCTTTATGGCTGTGACTAGCTTTGCATTCTGACCTTTCAGGCACGCTCTATTAGATCACAAACATTATATCACCATGGCCTACCACTTTGAAAGACAGCAAGCATCTCTTTTTGGTTCTGATCAAATGATGGACATGGTATCACTGGAATCTGTTGACCAAAAAGATGAAGAAAGTGGTACCCAAGTGTGGAAGTCATATCTGATGAGTTTTATCAAAGAAAACGTTCTGTTGATAAACAGCCGGTTGTAGGGGTGAGTAAGGAAGACCCCAGAAGCCTGAATAGAGATATGGAATATGTTTTGGGGAGCACTCACACAGTAAAGGTGGAGGGCTGCTGTGGTCTTCTGGCCTGGGGGCCCAGGATGCTGCAACCTGATCTCCAACTACCACACAAGAGAGAGAATGTTTCTCAGTCCACGTATAGCACCTGAAAGGCTGTTGGCTGAATGAGTTCCCACAACAGCTGGAGCTCTTTCAAAGAAAAATGTATTTATTTTAAAGGCCCTCTTTGAATGTTTGGCATACTTCCTAATTTTGAAATTAAAAACATATCATATGGAGGCTAGGGACTGAGTTCAGTGGCTGAATGTGGGAAGCCTCAGCGATTTCTCCCCAGTGCCCCAAACAACACAGACAACAGCATCAAAATTGTTTTGTCTGAGGAAAATCACATTTCTGTCATGATCAAACAAGTTTATTCTCCCCTTCCTAAAGTGTCATTTTCCAGTGTCTTAGTTTGAGTTTCTGTTGCTGTGCAGAGACACCATGACCCCAGAAACTCTTATGAAGGAAAACATTTAAATTAGGGCTGGCTTACAGTTTCAGAGGTTTAATCCGTTCTCGTTCTGCTGGGAGACAGAGCCGTGCACAGTCATACACAGTGCTGGAGAAGGAGCTGAGAGTTCTGCATCTTAATCCTCAGGCAGCAAAAATGAGAGACTGTGTCCCACAATGGGTGTAGCTTGAGCATATGAGACCTCAAAGCCCGCCTCCACAGTGACACACTGCCATCAAAAGGGCCAACTATTCCAACAACATCACACCTCCTAATAGTGCCACTCCCTCTGGGCCTACAGGGGCGCGCGTGTGCGTGTGTGCATTTTCTTTCAAACCACCACACCCAGCACACCCAGGCTCCCCTGTTAAGGAATCTGATGCTTCTATCCTCTCTTTCAGTCTCCTTTCCTTTTATAATGTGCTCTCTGTCCTGTGCTGTAGCAGGCACCTCACTCCTGGAAGAGAACAGCAAGACCAGACCTTTGTCAGCATCTCTTCCTAGACACATTGACTAAGGTCCCTGCAGTTAGAATGGGGCGGCTTTTAAATGCAGCATAACCGGGGTCTTAAGTTGTATTGAGTGGTTGTCTTTCCTTTCTCTTGTCTTCTCTTATCCACTCTGCTACCGTCTTACGTCTTGTTCTGACCTGTCCTTTGCACAATCTCTCAACCCAATGGCATTCTCCATCATTCTCCCCAGTACTTTGTGCATGTCTGAGAAAGCCTTCCTGAAACAGCAGGCCTGGTCAGCAGGAACTCAAGAGAAAGAACACAGTGAGATGACTAACTGTTGATGAGGTGTTAATTTTGTGACAGCTGCTTTCATTGCAGTGGTGGAATCAGGGCCAGGGAGGTGGCTCAGTGGACCGAATGCTTGGGGCAGAATTGTGAGGCCTTGATACTGATTTCCCAGCACCCATGTGAAACCGGAAGTGCCCACATCTCGGATCCCAGTGCTCCTATGAGGAGTGACAGACCGAGCCTGGAGAACCCTGCTGGACTCCCGGGCCGGCTAGTGTGGGATATACATGGTGCCTGCAAACCAGCCTCTACTAAATGTCAAGACTGACAAAAGAAGTTCAGCTCTCATCTTAAAGGCCGCACAACCTCAGGACAAAGCCAAAATTCCTGTTTGAAGTAGTTCCTAAGTTTTTAAATTTAATTTCACTGGAATATTTTAGAATCCTTGAGCAGTATACATACCAAAATAATTACAGTCTCATTTTCTTCCTCTAAATAGCATTTTCTAGAAGGACTAAGAAGTGGTAACATCCTCAAATTTTGCGATTACTTTCTTTTTTAAATCTTTCCCTCATATACAGATTTTAAAACTTTGTTTGCATTTTATTTATTTTGGAGAGATGCACATGATACAACATATGTTAGCTAACTAACAAAAGAGAACTTGCCGGAGTCAGCACTCTCTTTCTACTATATAGGACTTAGGGTTGGAACTCTGATCCTTGGGCACGATAGTGACTTTACACACTGAGACATCCTTCTCACTAGTCCCATAACACATATGTATGACTTTCTTCTTTTCTGGAAATACTTAGGCAATTATTTATCATTTCAGTGTTAAATATTTTATAATTATTTGGTCTTTTATGTTCTGTCATTTGAAGACACTTTACTGGGACTTATAATTTCAGAAGTATGAATTATTTTCCTGAATAATAACCAACTAGGCAGAAAATGAGGTTTCCTAATCACCTGCTAAAGTAGAGGCAAAGCTTCAGCAAGTCAACAGCCCCTCCCACCACAGGGTGACAGCAGTGTTGGTATACGTCTCTTTACTCTGTGGTGCCGTTCCCTTGGAGGAGAAGCAGGGATTTACCTGAGCAGAGGCTGCCCTCATTTATTGTTATTGGTCCCTTCTTTCTGCCTTGACCACTATTAAGTTTTATTCCATTGCAGCTGCAGGAGTCACACTAAATGCCAGTGGGTGTCTCCCCACATCATGTTTAGATGATGTGCCTGCCTGTGTACACAGGGGCTCCTTCCGACTCCCACACAAACGCACCTGCTTTAATGTAGGTTTTCCTCATGTGACCCTGAGCCGGTTTTAATAAACGTGCTAGCCAGGAAGGCTGCGGGCCTCTTCCCTGTTCACTCTTTAATGCCTGCTGAAAGTGAGAGAGCTGCAATTAAGAAGATAAGTGTCTGTCACCGAGGGTTACAAGAACAATAATAGCGGGGGTTAAAGACTGTGTCAGTAGAATGTGGGCCCAGTGAGAATCTGATACTGCTCACCTAACCCCTTTCTTCTCTTTCTTTATTAATAATATTCAGGGTTCTCTTTGGGGGTCTTTGTTGATTTCTCAGAATTAGCTTTATTTTTGGCTGGACTGGTTAGACATTGGCCTGCTTTAAAATCACAGCCCCATTTCAGCTATATTGAGGTAAAGTGAGCTTTGGCAAAAGTTTGTTTTCATCCCATTTTCTATCCTCTGTGCACCTTAAAGTTCCCCTCTAACTTTGACTCCAAAGTTTAGTGAGCTTTAAAGAATAATGGGGCGGAGAAGGGGAATAAAAAATAATGGAAGCTGTCTACAGGGATATTTTAAATCTGTTTAGGCTCACGGAAATGTTGTTCAGTTGCAGTAGATAGTTAAGCTAAGCCGACATTGCATGAGCTGTGTTACTGGAAGTGATCACATCCTGATAATGGGTGTCACGTGAGATGGTCTTCACTTCTTGAGCAGTCGTTTTCCCGGTCTTCAGGGCTGAGCACTTCTTTGGAGAAAAGGCGGCCAGCCTCTGCCCAGAGTTGCAGTGTGCTCTGCCACTGATACATATGTGTTGAATTCACGCTGCAGAAGGAGCATATGTGAGCAGCTGATTGCCTAGACCCAACTGGCATCTTGCCCCCAGCTGTGTCCAATAACCTGGCATCGCTGTGTTTAGTGCAGAAGGTCTGATGTTGTTACTGCCCATAAAAGTTAGGGTGCTGGGCGGAATAACAGGCTCTGCAGAGCAGAGGTAACTACTGTGCCACCTCTCTGTGACCTTTAAATGTTACTTTGCTGTCACATGCTATGAAATTAAAACAACGCTAAGCTGCTGTGGCCTTCCTCCTGCCCTGTAGGGTCAGTGTGTGCCAAAAGAAGATCTGGCAGCAGGGAGGAGGGACATAGTGCCCAGTGGCCATGATTCCAGTAGTTGAAAAGCTGAGGCAATGGGGCTGGCAGACATTCAAGACCAGCCTGGGCTACATAGTGAGTTTCAGGCCAGCCTGAGCTCCTGTGTGAGATCCTTTTTTTTTTTTCTTCACAAAAACAATAGTTAACAACACAACTGCTACAGAAGAAAGCATGTATAGGGGTTTGGAGAGATGGTCCAACTGATGAGAGTGCTGGCTGCTCATCCAGAAGACCCAAGTTCAGTTCTCAGCACCGACATTGAGAGCAACAATGCTCTGTTGTTCCGAGGATCAGATGCCCTCTTCTGGCCTCTGTGGGCACCCCATCACATGGTGCACAGACGTTTGTATGGCAAAACACCCATGCAAATAAAATAGAGTAAACCATTAAAGTGTGCGTGCGTGCATGAGTGTGTAGCCATCATGGGATGCAATTTTGTTAAAATAGCAAATCTTATGCCTCAGGAAGGGATAATATCAGTTTTAAAATAATTCCATGGAATATTACTTTATGTTAATTACCTAAGTGGTTTCTTCAGACAGGGTTTCATGTAGTCCAGGTTAGCCCTAAACTTTCTGTGTAGCAGAGAACAGTTTTGAACTCCTGATCTTTCAACTACTGGTATTCAAGGTGTGTGGGCCATGCACAGTTCTGTGCATTGATTTTGTACAAAATTAATATAGATTTTTTTCATACTGGTATATCTGCTGTGTCCATAGTACTTGAAAAAGTTTTCTTAATATTTAAATATACATTTTTGTTAAAATGACACAACTTAAAAATCAAGAGGCATATTTCCATAAATCATCAATGTTACTTTTCTTTTGAAAAATAAGAATTTCTTTTTAAATATAGACAGTTTCTCACTTTTTTCATTTGATGTTTAAATATATTAACTCAAAACAAGGCATATGTACATAGAAAATGGGATATTACTTTAAACTAAAATGGATTGATTTAAATACTTCTAACTTTAGTTATGAAAATTATTCCACAGCCTTGGACTATAAGTTTGTGTAAAGTTTGTAAAAGATAATTTGAGGGAAGCATTTTATTCTGTTGGATAGCACAAAGAATTCAGACATCAGTAAGACAGACAGACATATATGTCCACTAAAAGAGACCTGGAAATCATAGCCAATAATTGTAAATGAAGATCTTTATTAATGGTCATATTCCACACACACACACACACACACACACACACACACACACACACACACAGGAGCGAATGCACAGTGTCCTTTCTTTATTGATTAGTCAAGCATCAGGCTCAAAAATGGGGTAATGCAGCAGCATTGGTTATTCGGAGAGCTGTAACAACCAGTGCCCTGGAGTACCCCAGAGCTGCAGGCATAGTGTGGGTTTTCTGAACAGCCCCTCCTCCGTGAATGCAGTGCGTTTGTAGGGTAGCATTCTCATTAGGCGGTGTTACAACTGCTCGCATGATAGCTCCATGAGCCGAGCATTGTAGATGATCTCACACAACAATGGAGATTTATTTCCTTTAGGTTCTGGGTCAGGTGTGGGTAGGGTGGGTTGTTCTGGATCAGGTGTGGGTAGGGAGGGTTGTTGTGGATCCTCTTAACAGAATTTGGACCTTGACTCTCAGCACTTCCTGGTAGCTTCCCAGCAATCTTTGGAATACTTGCCTAGCAGACAAATCACTGTGTTATTGAGTCTTTTTCCATGTCCTTTTGCCATTGATTTGTGTGTCTGAGGCATTCTTATGTGTTCTCTTATGAAAACACCTCATAGGAATTTAGGGCTCTCCTGGGATCTCTCTCTCTCTCTCTCTCTCTCTCTCTATATATATATATATATATATATATATGTATATATGTATATATGTATATATATATGTATATATATGTATATATATATATATATATGTATATATTTCAATGATCCTGTTTCTTAATAAGTCCTGTTTCTTTATAAGGCCACAATTATAGTGCTAATTATAAAGCTAAGGGTTAGAAAGTAATCATATCACTTTGGGTACACCAGTTGCCTGCAGCAGCTATTAGAATCTTTTATATACTGCACTGTAGTGGTTTTGACAGCAATGTAAGCAATGTATCCTGCTACCTCAAGAAAAGTACTGACAGTTAAAAAAATAAAAATGAACAGAGACAAAGTTATAGTTTGTTTAATTTTAATTATATTTCATTCTTCAGCGTAGCTGGGATTTGTAGAGATGGCATGGTTATTATTGAGGGACACAGGAGAGCTTAGCTTCAGGGACCTATCAGTTTCTTATGGTTTGGATGTTACTTAATCTAACTCCAATTTCTTCTTTACTATATTCTAAGATAGGTGTTAGTGTAGGAGGACCATAATGATATCTGTTCTTCCCTGAGTGGGCCTTGTCTGCTGCTGGTCTGTCCTGAGGTTAGAGTAAACAGCAGTTTCTTGAGGCTCCAAGGCTGTTCGTTCACACAGCCTAAGGGTCATTTGCTCCGAATCCACATTAGCTAGGCTGATGAAATCTGTACAAATTGCTTCATCATTAACAAACATTAATGTACTTGTTTTACATATTTCTCATTATTCTTATCACCATATACTAGACTCCTGACCATCTGGATAGAGAACTAGCATCACTTTGGGCTGTGTCTAAATAAAATGCCAAAATATTTGATGAATTCACTCAAATTTTTAAACAAATAATCTTGACTGGCTGTGTTTTGACTGTGCTAACAATGGCGGCTGGTGGGGTGGCATTGTCCTGTCATGGTAAGCCCCTGTGGCAGGTGCGGCGAGAGACTACACACGTCAGCCTCGGCAAGCAGAGTGTGCACGGCACTTAGCCTGGTACCCCAGCTCCCCTCAGGGTCCCCTTTTCTAGAGCACAAACATTGTGCCTTCGATGTGGGTTTCTTATAATAATTTGGAATACCTCCTGAAGTCAATACCCGGCTACTAGAAGTTTCTTCAAACATGATCACTCAAAAAAATAAAATATGAACAGCACCTATGGCTAGGTGTGTGCACCCAGAGCCTTAGTACTTGAGAGGATTGGGAGTTGAAGTGCAACCCGAGCTACAATTTTAACACTAGCCTGGGCTACATGAGACCCCATCTCAATGATGAATTAGATGAAAATAGCATGCATGTGTTGATCAGGGTGATTTAAAGGTGGAACAGATGTGGTGTGATCCTGCTGAAGTAAGAACTAGAGTTTGTTGTTTCAGTTAGGGGTGTTTACTTTACCAGTATAACATTTAAATCCTGCCCAGGACTAGTTCCCAAATACATTCGGGGTATTTTAGTTAAGAATTTTCTGTTAAGTTTTATTGACATATAATAAATGTTCTGTTGTGTGTTGTGTAAGCTATATTAAGCCCCAGCATAAGGTACCATAAGGTGTGTTTAAGTGCTGAAAATATAAATTTTGTTTGTTTGTTGATTTAGCTTTTTTTTTTTTGAGACCTCTGAGGTACTATGTGGACCAGGCTGGCCTTGAACTCAGAGAGAGATGCCCCCCTTCGAGTGAGATCCCCCCCCACCTCTGATCCCAAGTGTTGGGATTAAAGGAGTGTGCACCTCCAGGACTGGCCTAAATATCTTAAATTTAAAAGAAAATAATACACCATTTCAAAGATCAAACATCAGATGTGTTGTACTGTTAATTTAGCACCTACTTTTGCATATACATACACAAATATAGTCACGTTCCTTGCATGTAGACACATGCTTGTCTCGGTCTACACTTTAAAGTTTTGGTAAAATCATACCCAAAACAAAGCATAGGGTAAGTGTGGAAAATATTCTCTGATCGTGCTATGTTTGGAAAATCAGAAATGAAGACTTCCCAACCCTGATGCATAGTGTGGTTTGTCTTCATTTTACTTCTACTTGGGAAATAATAAAGCTTCAGTAGGTGACAGATATTTCTTAAAGTGACACAGTGCCACGGGGACATTCAAGCAAAAGTGATGGAGAGTGAAGAGAGAGTCCCCTTGAAAGTAGAGTCCTTCTTGCTCTGAAGAAAATATTGCATTTATAACCCAAGGAAGCCAGAAATGTGCACTTTCTTCATTTTCAGCCTAGATATCCCTGACCTGCCAGCCATGTACTGAATATGATTTTAAATATCACATAATAACTGCAAAATTTCCTGTCACATGCAAGGAACTTCTGAGCTAACCTAATGGAGATCTCCCTCCTCCTGTCTGTTTGTTAGGGTATATATATATGTGTGTATATGACATGTCCCATAATAAAGTAGGCATTTTCTGAGTGGCTTTGTTCACCAAGAATATCCGACAAGTAACTCTTCTCAGAAAGATAAATCCTCCTACTAGAAGAGAAACACATTAAAACTTTCATTTTGGAGGCTGGAGAGATGGCTCAGTGGTTACGAGCACTGACTGCTCTTCCAGAGGACCTGGGTTCAATTCCCAGCACCCACATGGCAGTTCATGATTGTATGCAACTCCAGTTTCAGGGGATCTTAAACCCTCACACAAATGCATATAAAATAAAATTTGGTAAATTATTTTTAAAACAAACATTCATTTCAGCATCACACTGTATTGGGCTTGACTAAATGTCTATTTAGAAATTTGTAGGATTGGGTATGATGGTGTATGCCTTTAATCCAGTACTTGATGGGCATAAGAAGACAGAGATCTGTGAATTTGGAGCCAACCTCGTCTACATAGAGAGTTTGAGGCTAGTGAAGGTTACATAATGAGACAATATCCCAGAAAAAGAAAAAAATAATAAATAATTAGTATGTGGACCAGAGAGATGGCACTTGCTGCTTGAGGATCAGTTTCAAGTCAAGTCACCCACCTCTCCAGCTTCCTAGCACCCTGAAATTCCAACTCCAGAGCATCTGATCCCTCTTCTGTCATATGCACATAGCCTGAAACAAGCACATACATATAGTCAAAAAATAAATCTTTGACAAAGGCCCTTAATGCTGATAACAATACAGGAAAGAGTATGCTGGGGGAAAAATTCCAAACCTCATCTGCTTTCTCATGCCTGCTTTCCATCCAGAATCCTAGAACAAAGGAAAGCTTTCAGGGGTCATTGTTCCCTCCCACCATGAGGTACCCAGGAATTACACTCAGCTCATCATCCATCTTAGCAGAAGGCACCACTGAGCCAACTCATCAGCCCATACCCCAATTCCTTTCCATTTCCACATCCTATCCTCCCCACAGTGAATGCTGAACTGTTTCGTCTCTAGTATGTTCTCTTTCAAGTCAGCTGTGTGCACTAAGGCCAGGCCAGTTTTCTTTTGGTTCCTTAAACAGCCTTAGAAAATTGCCCAGTCTGGCCTTCAACTCTAACCTGCCCCAGCCTTTCAAGCTGTGAATTTGCAGGTTTACAGCCACCATCCCCCCAAATAACAACACTGCACCCCTAACCCTGCATATCCTCTCTCATAGCATTTTCTAGTCTCTGCTTTTTGCCTCATCCTACTGTGGCAAACTTTGTTGTACACTCACTGAAGCAATCCGGTTCCTCCCCTCAAATGAAAGGCCAGGGACCACTCGGCCTGGCATTATCACAACCTGTACATATGAATCTCTCCTGAGAAAAGCCTAATAGAGGACAAGCCTCTGTTGAAATGGGCCCAAAGCCCCCTCATAGAAAGCCTATATGGGTAACAATAGGTTCCAATCCAAAAGTCACTGCTGTCTTAGTCCAATCGGGAATCATCCCAACCAATCATATTTCCATTGTCTGGGGGCTGGGGTGGTTAAGGAAACATAAATTATTACCATTGGTGATTCTTTAAGAAATGTCATCTGCCCATTTGGAAATACTTGTATCATGACTCAAGATATGGAGATGCAAGTGATAAGCTGCCGACAGTTAGCAGTGATCTTCAGTAAGCAGACATTTGTTTGACTACCCCAATGGCGGGTTTAACGAGGAAAGCCAAAACAAAAATTCACATAAGAAAGTGAAACAGCCTTACAGATCATGAGAGATTAAAAAAAAAAAAAAAAAAAAAAAAAAGTTCTGTCACATCATCATTCTCTCTGTCCTGAACACTCTTTCAGAGGCCCACAGCCACATTCCAGTGCAGGCCCCAC
Source organism: Cricetulus griseus (assembly GCF_003668045.3). Classification (NCBI taxonomy): domain Eukaryota; kingdom Metazoa; phylum Chordata; class Mammalia; order Rodentia; family Cricetidae; genus Cricetulus; species Cricetulus griseus. The sequence goes on from NC_048601.1 coordinate 5,632,591, forward strand.
TGGACTGTGTCCTCCCTGAGGCCAAACTGTGCACTGACACATAGACTGAATTACACGTCTGTGAGTCAGACCAGTTGGCCCTGGGCAAAAATTCAGGTTTACAACCAACAGAATATCTACAGTCCCTTCTAATCGGGAAGCAATCTTACATTCTGATTTTATGCTAGAAAACTCTTCATGTCTATTGTACAAGAGGAAAGGCCGGGAAGATGGCTTGTTCTACAGAATTGCCTCCCTTACAAACATGGGGACCTGAGCTCAGCTACACAGCAAATTTGGGGCCACAAGTGCCTTCCCAAATGCCATTTTGGAGAGGCAGAGATGGGAAGAGCATCCCTGTTCCACTGCCAGCTTGCCTGTTTGCGGATGCTTTGGCTCCAGCTTTAGTGGGAGACCCTGCCTCAAAAACGAATGTTGAGATCAAATGAAGACGATCCCCAGTGTTGGTGTCTAACTACCACATGCACATTGACACACACACACACACACACACACACACACACACACACACACACACACACAGAGGTATGCTCACATATTCCCTCATGCCCTTCCCCCCTCCCACAGATAAGAAAACCTGAGCTGAAGCTAGGAACAAAATCAACCTGCCAATCATCAATAGCTATCGGTACAGCAAATGGGTTTTTCATAAGTTCTGTCTACACAGGGTAGAGCTATATGTAGATGAGTTAGAAGAAAACCTAAACCTGGCTTTATAAATCCACTCACCATATGGTTATTGATATCGGTGTTTTACATGTGTCTGTGGGGTCCCAGATTAAATTTGCAGCTGTATTATATGTAGTATGTTGATAAAAGAGTTATCAGAATATTCTCTGTCCCACTCAATAACTTTAAACATGTTGATAAGAGCATAGGTCATGGCTGGCACCTATAAAAACAGAAATCACTCCATGTCATGACCCAAAGTTCTAATCTAATACTTTTATTTAATATGAAATATCTCAGTTGTTAATATGTTACCATTTTAATGTAGGAGCTGGAGAGATCTCTGAGGAGTTAAGAGTGCAAACTATTCTTGCAGAGGAATGGAATTTGCTTCCCAGCTCCCACATCAGCTGGCTTACAATTGACTGTAACTATAGTCCCAGGGGCATTCAACACCCTCTTCTGGCCTCTGTGTACACTTGCACACACATAAAAGTAAAATTAATCTTTCAAAGATAAAGTTTCAAAATAGACTATTCTCAGTAGAGTGCTTCAAAATATCATTTTGGCTCTGTTTATGTGAACTTTATTAAATGAAAGCTTAAGCTATTTTGAATAGCCATGTTTCTCCTTACTGTAAAATATTCAGGATAATTTGTCACTCTACATTTTCAGTTTTCTCCAAGCTAAGAATATCATAAAGTGAGCTATATTTTGTTGCTCTGTAGTTTGAGGGTTTTTTTTTTTTAACTTCTGATTAATGCTAGGAGTTTTGTCACAAACTATATGAGATCATACATTCAATGAGTTTCCATTTTGACTAGCCCAGGTTGCCCAATTCTGTAAGATTTTATAATCAGTATTATCATTACACTGTTTTATTGAGAACAGGGTCGTTCTAAGAAGGCCCGGCTACCCTTGAGCTCATTGTATAGACCATACTAGTCTCAAACGTATAGTCCACTAGTGCTGTCTCCAAGGGCTGGGATTACAGAGTGTACCACCATGCCCAGCACATAAATTTATCAGAAATATCAAAATAGATGTTACCCAGTAATTGATTAAGTATCTTTGGATTTGTGAATATTTTAATAATACTTGTTCTTTGGACTCAATAGAGCCTGGTTATCTCAAACCAATAGCAGCAATTGGGAAAGGACAATCAGACAGCTGTAATTTGTTCTTTCACTAACTTTCATGGCTGACTCGTGCCATTCCCCAAGCCCTCTTTGCCTTTTGTTTATTATATTCCAAATTGTTTTTAAACAGTTACACAAGGGATTATGTCCCCTGGGAATGGTCCATTACGTTTTGAATATCAGTGTCATTCCAATTTATTTGGACCATGGCATTAATCTCACTTAAAGCCATGAAAAGGAACCAGCAGTAAAAGGCGGGATGCATAGAGCATTACTTTAAACAGCTAAAAGAGAGCGCGTGTGAGGGACATTAAATGCTGCCTCTCTCCGGGCTCCCATAGCTATTGATATATCTGTGTGCAACTGAGCAAGTGGGAAGTAACGCTGAGATTATTAGTGGAGAGAGGAGCTTGCAAGGGCTGTGAAAAGGGGCCTCTTTGCTTCCTGGCTCCTTTCTTCCCATGCAGGTAAAAAGAGAAGCATTTAAAGGAACCCCTGTAGGACTCTCTTTTATTGGTTTCTTTTCTTAGGTAAAGTTACCAACAGGTTCATTCATGAGGTGATCTTGAAGGTTGTTTCACTGTCACTGAGCCACCATTAAGGTGATTTGTAAAGGGTACCACCCAAGTATAAAGATGCCTGGTAGAAAAATAAGGCCTTTATAGGAAAAAAAAAAAAAAAAAAAAAACAGCAGCCCATCACTTCTTTCCTTTTCAGACCAGGCTGGTTCCCACTCAGAAAGATTAATTACAGTCAGGTTGAGAAGACAGCCCCTCTCTCTCTCTCTCTCTCTCTCTCTCTCTCTCTCTCTCTCTCTCTCTCTCTCTCTCTCTCTCTCTCTGTGTGTGTGTGTGTGTGTGTGTGTGTGTGTGTGTGTTTGCATCTCTCCCTTTAGAGACTAGAAAGATAAGTATGTGATTAGTGTGCACACAGCCTGTGATCAAACCAGCACCAAGCCTTGAGACAGGAGGTTCAAACACTCTGTGGGTCACTGGTGCTGACAGGTAGATCACACAGCCCTTAAACAGATGTTTAGCAAGACAGAGAATGGCTGCCATGTCAGACGCAATCTTTCCCTTGGCCAGTTTAGCCTGTGAAGTATGAAAAGTCCCCAAAGACGCCTAGTCCTCTGCAAAGGCACAAAAGTTACTAAGAAGCCTTTATGAAATCTCATCCTTTCTTTTATGATGATGATTTTTTAATACAGTGTGGATTTGAACTTGTGATCAAACTTTGTGCAGAAACAGATGCTGGCCTCACTTCCTTCTCGGGATGTGTCCCGGGCTGGCTGATCAGGCTGTTTCCACCCAGTATGCTGTGTTTAAGCGGTGCATTTGTAGAGAGCAGAATATGTGAAGTCAACTCCATTCATTCCAAATCCAAAAATATTCTAGCAACATGTCTTTCATATTTGTGTACAATAATCAGATATTGTAGAGAGGAAACAACATCATACCCAACCCCACAATGTCTTTACCTCAGTTTCCATGACGAATTACACATTGCCAACAACTATTGTTTACATTACTAATAATCTCTAAGAATATCTTCTATGTTCTTACAGGGAAAGAATGGAATATAAACATGATATAGATATAAACATGTCAGTGTGTGTGTGTGTGTGTGTGTGTGTGTGTGTGTGTGTGTGTGTTTATTTTATCATTTCATTACCATCGCAGGGCATCTTGGTCCTGAGAGTTCTGTCAACTGAGTAAATGTGTTTGTTGCTGGTAACTTACCCAGGTGTCATTATAAATTCTTTTCTCTGGATTATTTGTGGAATCACTAGTAGAAAGGAAGACTCAGCAAGATCCAGCCTTTTCAATGCCATAGGGTGGTGACTCTACAAAAATGTCTCTCTTAATTCTCAGGGAAACATTGATAGAGTGGGGGAAAGAAATTGATTCTTGCAAATTTTGCACTTTCTGATGGCGATTTCCAATCCCTTCTGCAGTAAGTTCAAGCCGAAGGGAACCATGGCTCTCAGTGTTGTGGCTACCTTCAAATAGGCATCAATGAGATTGCACAGAAACTGCATTGTGAATTGAATGAAGAATGCACTATTAGCATAATGGAACGTTCATATAGCCGCAAAAATATTAGGAGGTATGACAAGGAATTCTGAGAGGAAGTAGAAGAGATCATCTGATATCAAAAACAGGTCTATTAAAATCCTACAGTTCTATCGTGATCATCCTGGGATTGTTCAAGGCCATCTTTATAATCTCATGAATCCGTTCTCCTTCGCTCAGTAGCCAAGCTATCTGGACTTGTGTTTCTAAAATCACTGACGATACTCTGAAAAATAAAAAAATGTTGAAAATTCAACCAACACAACTGACAGTAGTGTGAGGAGCTACCAGCCATACCCACAGATGGTGGAAGAGCCAGGGGGAACAGCGTTGCTCTAGAGTTTAGAGTTGGGGGTTAAAGGCACTTGATGGTATAGGAACAATAAATGAATCTGATGTAATTTTTAAATTAAAGCATGGAGGGAGAGGGGGGAGGAGGAGGGAGAGACAGAGACAGAGACAGAGAGTGAGAGAGGGACACATCCCGACTCTCAGTCACCCTGAAGGAGGTGTCCTGGTACAAGGACCTTCTTGTGTTTGGGGTATCAGGCGATGAAACAATCTTCACAGCATCTCTTTTTCTGTCCTTTGGATTGGATTTTTTTACTCACTGAAATTTTCCTTTAAAAAAAGAGTTGTTTGTAAGCAACTTTCACAATTATTTCTTACCCGGAGTGCGGGACTGCCTGTTTGAATGTTTCCAAGAATGTATTGTTCTTACGTGACAACAGGTCAGAGAGACTCTGCATTAATTACACTAACATATGGTTATTAACAGATTCTAAGCTCAGGGAGCAATACTTCACAATGTTATCTTCCACATAGTCAGATGTTAGCCATATTGTCGGTGCTGGCAGCTATTGTTCCACTCATTTACTTCACAGAGCTAATTACTCCCTAATAATAGCTTTACCTTGGAGTTTTTCACTTGCTTGTGCCAGCAAACCTGTTCGCACTACATATGCTAATTATTGGCACTTACTCCTTATGTTAAGATAGCTTTAAGTTCATGCTGAGCTGCCTGGCTTTCGTATGGAGCCAGCTGGCTGAAAAGTTCCACCTTTTTTTACTAAAGTCATTAAAAGTTTTAATATGGGCCCATCTTGTTCTCTTTACAAGATCAGTCTTTCTGGAATTCAAATGAACGTGCAGTTACCCGCGGACAATGGCGGGTGATAATAAGAAAGTCTTTGGTTGCCGTGAGAAATCTTAAAGCTTCCAGCCATTGTGGCCCTTCTTGGGCAGGCTAGCAAAGATGAGTGGATGTTTTTACTCATAAACTCAGGTCATTTCTGTGTGTCTGAGGACTCCATATGCAGCACACATGTGCATGGCTGCACGCGAGCACACACACACACACACACACACACACACACACACACACACACACAGCACATCCACAATCTGTATTTTCTAATTTCTCTTGGGAATTAGTCTCACTCACCAGTGGGGTTTAATTTATGCAGGCTGAGCCGATGGAGTCTGGAAAGTGACTGTTTGGGTAATAGCCTTTCTGAAATCCTTCCCGTAAGTTTGCTTTTTTTTTTTCCCCCTCCTTATCATTTCTCATTTCAAAAGATTTCGGATTAATGCCAGGGCCAAAGACTGTACTTGAACTCTGTTCAGCATTCCCATTGATACCAGCGGGAGTTAATATTTAAGTGTTGTTTTCAGTCAAAGTAAAATATGGTTTCTCTGGTTTTAATGAACAAATATCTTCATTTGGTTCCCATCCAGATATAATTAGAAACTACAACCACTCAATTAAAACCCCAACTTTGATAAGTATGATTCAAAATGGATTTGACCTTTCTAGGTGGTAAAAATTTGGGGCGCTGTAATCTTTTGAGATTCTCCCAAATTAATATATGTTCCTAGGCATGAAGCCTATCCAAATTCACACTTACTTTAAAAAGATAGCTTTTAAAATATTTAACCTTCTGATGTCTACCTTGATGGATGAAATATAGTAAGAATGTTCATGCTGTGTTTTGAGGTATACATTTGGTGTGGTAAATCTTTTTTTTTTTCATTTTCCCCTCTATTACCTATATTTGTTAAATTGGGAATTTTCTGTTAGAATGTCCAGGGATATTGTTCATTTTACCTAGTGCCAAAGGACATGTTTTCTAGAATTCTTAAAAATCAGAATAGTATTTAAAGGCTGTATTGAAGGGTCAGTGCTAATGGGGAATCTGACCACACATAGACTTAGGGGCAAATTGGGGGAAAGTTGAACACTGTTGGGTTCTCCTCTTCAAACCCCATGAGTGATGGTGAATGATGGAGGAGCCAGAACAAATTGCCAAGATGTTGAAAAGTGGGTTTCCTGTCAGGACAAATCCATTCTTGCCAGAGAGACTCAAATGTCTACTGTGAGGCATGACTTTCTTCAATGTCTCTTTGTGCCGATGGGCTTGGCTGGGGAGGATTTAGAAGTCAGTGTTAAGGAAAATCAAAAAGACTCATTCATTCTGAGGACTGTCTCTACCAACCTGAGGAAGAAAACACTTTATATTTAACAATATATTTGTACATATAAAACATCCACACAGTCATTGAATTCCTGTATAAGTGACTTACCTCCATCTGATTATATTTTGGCTACAGAGATGGTAATTTAAAATCACAGCTGTGTCTGGGAGATAGCTCATTTGATAAAATGCTTGCTATGCAAGCACACAGACCCCGGTTTGGTCCCCAGCACACATGACTCTTCTCCCAGGCTGGAAAAGCTGAGAAGGGGGTACATGGGGTTCACACTAGCCTGTTTTGCTCAATCTAAAGTTCCAGTCTACTGTGAAACCCTGCCTCTAGAAAAAGAAGATGAGTGGCTGGGAAAATAATGATCTTGACTATTCTCTCTCTCTCTCTCTCCCTCTTTTATTTGCATACACATCAACATATATTAATATATATATATACACACACATACACAATGTCAAATACTAAAAAAAATTAGCTACAACTTAAATGAAAGCTATTTTTTTCATTAAGGGGTAGGGACCGAGATACCCCTGGTTTCTGTTTTCCTACCTACTCTTGAGCAGTGGGTTCATGACTTTGAGTTGCATTAGATGCTTTGACATAGATGATGTGTTTATTGTGCCAAATGTATTGGCACGTGATGACAATGACCAGTTTCTTTTCAGAGTGCTTGGGACAAGAGATCGAAACAAAATGAAACTAACATTGCATTGACTAAGACCTACAGCTCAGAAGTAGGTAGCCGACGACCCCTCAGTTTCCTGGATGTGTTTTGAGAATCTGTTTGCTCACTGTAAAATTGCAGATGGAGTAAGTCCAAAGAGCTCAAGGAAAATTTGCTTTTAAATTTCTTTAAAACTTCTAATGTCTCCATGGGTTCTGTGACTAAGATTGTGTACTGTGCTTCCATTTGAGGATGTTGAATCAGTTATTAGCTATCAACATAATAAAAAGATTGAGTGGTTCACAAGTAGCCACAGTGGACTGAAAATTCATTGTGACTACTCTCTGGTGTCTAGGTAATTGTGTCTGGCTTTCTTATTTTCTGTGAGTAACCTCTGAGGCCGTGAACATTCTCTTCATGGTTTCCAAAGTGATTAGCGCCTTCTCTGCTTCATAAACCAGGGGGCTTGCTTCTTCTCGCCTTCTCTTCTATGCTTTAACTTGGAAAACGGCAGTGGCCACCTCCACAGGAAGGTGATTTTATTTGATTATTTTTTGCCAGGACCGTGTGCTTGGCTTTAGTGTACCTTTACTTCATACCGAAATTGCCAGATTTTACCTGAGGCAATTTGAAAGCAAGATTGCTCCAAGGCTCTGAGTTATAGAACAGTTAGCTTCCATATTAAAATTATTAAAATGCTTTGCAGTGCATTTGTGCCCTTCCTGGGGTTAAAAAGAAAAATCTCAAAATGAGCATATGGAAGAAACTTCAAGATGGAGTCCAGCACACTGACCACAGCTCTATAATTTACCATGGAGTCTGGCCTTCCCCTGGGCTCACATCCATGTGGGAAGTCATCACTGGAGAACCCTTCCTAAAGTGGCAGCATTGTTTTAGGCTCACTCTTCAGAAGGAGCCCAAGTTAAGCTCCTAGAGCATCTGCAGGGCTGTGGTCTGTGAGTGCAGATTTACCTGAGTCTACAGGTGTCTTCCACAGGGTCTTATGGGTTGAAGACTGAGGCTTATGGACTAGCTCTATCAAAGACACAACAGTGTAGCCAGAGCATTGGAAAGGATATAACAGAAACATACAAATACTTGCAATGAAATTTTCTAGAAATTAGATGCAATATTTCTTTTTTGATGTTACTGGGCAGATTTAGTTGTATGTGAAGACAAATATTCCTGTGTGGACCAGGGAGAGTAGGGCAATCTTCCTTCCTTCCTTCCTTTCTTCCTTCCTTTCTTCCTTCCTTCCTTCCTTCCTTCCTTCCTTCCTTCCTTCCTTCCTTCCTTGTCCTATTCAATTTTGGTGAATAGGATGTCATTCTATAACATAGGCTGACTTGATCTAGAACATGCAATGTTAAACAAGGCAATCCTATTGTCTCCTGAGGACTGGCATTATAAATATGCACTACCACTCTTTGCCTTAGCAATTGTTATTTCCTTGTTATGGTAGTTGGGAATTTTTATTATTAATATTTTTTTCCATTTTTAGTTTTTGGTTTCATTTTATATCCCAACCATTATTAAATTTATTCATTTATTTTACATCCTGAAGGTAGTTTCCCCTCCCTCCTCTCCTCCTATTCCCTCGCCTTCCTTCTGCTCTCCCACCAACCCACTCTTCCTCTGTTTCTGTTCATAAAGGGGAAGGACTCCCGTGGGAGTCTACTGAGCATGGCACATAAAGTTGAGGAAGGACTAAACTCCTCCCCTTGTGTTAAGGCTGTGCAAGACAACCCAGTATGAGGAATAGGCTCCTGAAGCCAACAAAAGCATTAGGGACGATCCCTGCTCCCACCTAGATGCCCCTCAACCAAAGAATGGATAAAAAAAGATGTGTTATGTTTACAAAATGGAGTATTACTCAGCTGTGAAAAGCAATAGCATCAGGAAATTTGTATGCAAATGGATGGAAGTAGAAAAAAAGCCATCCTGAGTGAGGTAACCCAGACCCAGAAAGACAAACATGCACTCACTCAAAGCAGATATTAGCTGTAAAGGATTACCATGCTACAGTCCACAGCCCAAGAGAAGTGAATATTTTTTAAATGAATTCAATGATAGTGTTTTAGAGGCTCGAGTTTAGTACTTCCTGTGAAAACCTGGTATAATAAGTAAATGCTCCCAGAGGAAGACACCTCTAATTTAGATCCCAAGATTACCATAAAGTATGAGCCAAGAAACATAGACTGAAGTCAAAAGGTACAAAGCACAAGCTAATTTTTAGATTAGACAATTGTTTCAAAAAGCAAGGTTCACCTCCTACCAATTTGTCCTTTCAGGAAACCACTTAATTTATGAACATTCAGGTCAATAAAATAAAAGGCCAGGAAAAGTTAGAGTGTGTAAACATTAAGCAAAGGAAAATGTGGATAGCTTTGCTAGAATCAGAGTGAGTCTCAGAACAAAGAATCAGATGATATGGTTACAATGTGGCTAAGTCATCAAAAGGACATAAAAATAATTGTTAGCATCTGTACACCCACTAAAAGGTGTAATAGGCTTAAAGATCTTTTCCTTGAATGTGATATAATTAAGAGGATTAAGATAACAAATTCACATTTATAGTTGAACATGTCAATAATTTTCTTTATCACTGGTGTAACATAAAGTTAGAAGACTACTTACTGTGGAAGATAGGACATTTCTTTTTATTCCTAGTCATATTTGCAATGAACTGGCAGAATGATTATTCTTTTATAGAGATCATAAAAACAAGATCATTGTCTGGGTCACTCAAAGTCTCAGTAAATTAAATGTATGAAATGATATTTAAATTATGCTTTCTGGGCAAAATATACCACCAATTTTTTTGGAAACTCAGAAGAGACTAAAGTAATCCATGAATCAGCGGAGAAACTGCATTTGAAATGAGAAACTATTCAGAGTTAAATAATAATGCAAATTAATCAATAACAAAGAGATTTATCAGATTAAGGAAATGGTTATCTGTAACAAATAGATTGCCATAGGAAAATTATCTTAATGAATCCAGAGAAAGATTTTCACAGAATTTGACACTTGGTTATGATAAAGCCCTGTGCACAAAATAGGGATGGAGGGAATTTTCCTCAAATGTATAAATTATTTCCATAAAGAACTTGTAAATTTTGATATTTAATATTGAATATTGGATCTTTGCCCTCGTCAACTTGTAGTACTTACTGTTCTGTAGCTAGTTCTTCCAGTATGAGCAGTTGAGGAAGACTAAAAGACACTCAACTACAAAAGAAGCGATTACCATTTATTCATTCACAAATGATGCCATGTATGTGAGAAACCCTAATAAATCTATTTTTACAAACTGTTTTGATACTAGAGAGTACAGGAGGGTCACAGGTTACAAGGTGAGCATAGAGAATAATTTTTCTGTATGTTAGAAGCAAGCCAAATTTGAATTATATTAAAAAAACATTTTAAAACTTCTTCAGAGCATCAGATATTGTAAAAATTACTCAAAAGGCATGAAAGACCTCTATAGTTACAATGAGAAAAATATAAACAAGCAGATTTGAAGAAGACTTAAAGAGGTAAGAGATGATGCCAGTGCCAGCCAGCTTTGGCTCACAGCTAGAGACCCCAGAGAGTGACCTTAGGGAGGGAAGGCTCACTGGACCCCAGGAGACTTCACTCCAAGTTCTCTCCTTCACCTGTTTTGTGCTCACCTTGCATGAGCTCACACTGAACAGGATACTCTCTCCATGACCACAGGAGGGGAGAAGTAGTAGTTGACAGAGCCCCAGAGTCCCCTCAAAGGCACACCATCTTGTCCCCAACTAAAGGCCCCACTCTTGGACTGTATGTAGAGTGAAACCCTGTCTCACAACACCTAAACAAAAGGTTATGGATAAATATGAAATTAAACCATAAATTCATTCAAAATCAATTTAGGATGATTTTAGTGACCTTGTGTTAGGTCAAGATTATCAAAAGTATCCTCCACCAAAGGAAATAGAAGATAATGAATTTGCTTTCACCAGTGTTAAAACTGTTTCTTTTTAAACTGCAAAGAAGATAAAAAAGCAAACCACAGACTGACAGAAGAAAAATTTTACAAAACATATAACTGAGAAAAGTTATAAAAAAATATAGCAAGATCTCCCCAAACTCAAGAATAAAATGAGATGTAACTAAATTAAAATGTCTCAAAGAAATGAACAGACTTTCAACCAAATAAGATATAAGGATGACAGACAAGTACATTAAAAATATGGTCATCCTTTACAGTTAAAGAGTTATGAATTGGTACCAAAGTCTGGTACACACCTAGGTCTGCCTAATCTTGATGTGAAGGACCTTACTCCAGAGTGAAAGACTTTGAAGAAACTGACTTCTGAGAATACTCCTTGTGAGATTTCAAATGGCATGTTCATTTAGGAAAACATTTTGACAGTATTTGTTTGTGTGTTTAAAATTTTACTCTTATAACCAGAAATTCCACCCAATTTCCATAAGAAAAGGTGTGTGTGTGTGTGTGTGTGTGTGTGTGTGTGTGTGTGTGTGTGTGTGTGTGTGTGTGCAATCCTAACAGTTTAATCTTAATCTCATAAATTTGCAAATACCCAAAACTTTATTGAGTGGACAAATAAATTATCATAACTACTTAGCAGCAAAAAGACAACAAAAGTAGTTGGCTTCCAAAAGAACAGTCTAGTAACATAGGAAACATGAAGCTGTCTCCAAACTATTATGCAAAGCGAGGTAAGACAGAGAGGCTAAACCCATGGAGTATATTGCTCAAGTTATATTTAGAGAATCAAAATATATTGATTCAAAAGAACAGGCACAGGGTACATGTGGTGAGACTGTACCAACAAATTCCAAATTGTTGATTATATGATGAATGCACCCATCGAAACCCTCCTAAGAATACTAAAAGAAACTTTATCGTATATAAATTGTATCTCTATAAGTCTAACCCCAAATTAACATCAATTATTTGATTAAGCCCTTGATTAGACAGATTTGGGGGATAAATCATCAATTGGATGAGAGAGCTGAAAAATAATTATGAGCTCAGAGAAACCAAATTGAGAAGTAGTGGAAGATGAGAAAGAGACAGTCAGTAGGTGAAGTTCTACTGTGCGTCCAGTTGGAGCCCAGGTTTCCAGAACAATTAAAGGATGAGGCTTAGTATGTTTGAGACAATAGAGAAGAATGTTCTAGAACTCATTAAAAAAAAAACCAGCTTAAGTCTAGCTATATAAAGAACAATCTTCTCAAGCTGTGTAAATAAAACCAAATCTACTCACAGTTTGTTTTGCCTATTCAAAGTTACAGCTTACCAAAGGAAACGGTGTTAAAAGGCTATGGGCAGAAATAATCTAGGAGATGATTCTTAAAACCTGACAGGTTGATTTACATGACGGTCAGGTGTCTCTGAAAGGGTGTGGGAAGAAAAGCCACTAACCTGAAAGGAAGCCCTGTGATGAGTTTCTTTCCCATGTTAGCACAAAGTCGCTGGGATCGGTCAAATTCCAGCCTGATGTATCTTCACCAAGAGGCCTTTAGCTAGAGACTCCGGAAGGAGAGTGGATACAGGTAGGCAAATATTCATGGAATGGAAAGCTTTGCATACATACTAATGAATTCAGGCTTCTATTCATTGTAGTTTGAAATATGCATCATTTAAAAAGAGCCCAATGGAAATATTGGAAAACAAAAGTATTTAAGTCAGGAGGCAATGGCAAGAACTCAGATATCCTCATTTTCTTTTTACAAAGTGATAATCTTAGGTATTTAGATTTTTAAGTTTATAGAAAATCTTCAAAGGTAAGGAAGAAACTGAATCATATCTAAGCTGCTGACAGGAAAAAGAAAACTGAAACAAAACAGAGGCAAAGTTCCCAAAGTAAATGATGATGATCCCAGAATCCTCAAAAAAGATGAGAAAAGGCTGATAATAAAATCTATAAAAAACACAAACTCTGTGAAAAAAGAGTTCAAAATATGCAGGTAATTAGATCCTTTATATCTTGAAGCAGTTGGCTAAATTTGTATAAGAAAATAAAATGAGCCGGGTGTTGGTGGCGCACGCCTTTAATCCCAGCACTTGGGAGGCAGAGGCAGGAGGATCTCTGTGAGTTCGAGGCCAGCCTGATCTCCAGAGTGCCAGGATAGGCTCCAAAGCTACATAGAGAAACCCTGTCTCGAAAAAAAAAAAAAAAGAAAGAAAGAAAGAAAGAAAAGAAAAGAAAATGAGCTACATGTTATTGAAAGAGGCATAAAATTGAAGGACACATACATAGCAAAACAGAAGATTTGAAAGTCAGATGATGGTTAGGAAAAAAAAAAAAAAAGACTCAGTAGCCAAACACCTAGCTAAGGCAGGAGCAGTAATCCAGTCTGAAAATATCTAACCAAAGCAAAAAGTGCACAATGGTGACAAGGTGCTGGATGGAGAGTGAAGTTTCAACTTACTGAGAATATAAATATATTAGTATTTGAGCTTGTCTGCGTCTGAAATACTGTACTTAGATTATAAGATGCAAAATTAATAGAACTATAGTTAATAGGGGAGAAAGAAGAATGGAGGGAGAGAGGGGGAGCCAGGAAGGGAGGGATGGAAGACAGACAGACAGACAGACAGACAGACAGACAGACAGACAGACAGCTTCTGAAAGTAGTAGGGTGAAGTTGAGAGGGAGGGTATGTGCTGATGAAGACAGAGACCATCAGCCTGGACCACGGAGGGGCCCAGTTTCAGCAGCACTCGGTGAAGAAGTCATCTAAAGCACGCCCAGTGGTGACTCAGAGTAAAGGCTTGTGCAGCTTGGATGTCTAAACGGCCTCCTCTTGGCTGGTTGAAGTGGACCTGGGGGAAAAATGCCACAGCCTTGGTGATGAGGAGAATGCACTATGAACACTGGAGAAGTCAGCTTTCAATGGCCTGAAAAATAGATGGATGATATCCAATTTGTTATCCAGTCTGCAAGGTGACTGCTTCCATAAGGGAAGGGGAAACTGGAGAAGCCCGGGCCTTTACGTAATATGTTTCAAATAATTTTTAAAAGATAGACTTTCACTATTCTAGTCATTTCTTTGACTGTCTCTGAAACTCCTGGTTGAAAAAGAATGTGTAAAACTGTACACAAGACACAGCCCTGCCCTTCCCTAGGATCCCAGAGTCCACTGATCTAGCAGGGTCTGCATTACCATTCCTGCTGGGATTGAATGTGCCAGGCCCCTCCAGGCCCTTGACTTTAGACACTTAGTCCCCAGCAGATGGAGCAGTCACAGGAGGGCGTAGCATATGTAGAAGGTGAGGTGTCTCAGGTAGAAGCTGCTGGCAGCTGGGCCTTCAGGTTAGAGACAACCCCTCCCCCCACCACCACCACTTCTCGTCTACTTCCTGGTCCATGGAGATGCGAGCATCTTCCTCCTTCTGCTGTCAACACAGATGGTCCAGCTGTCACACACCCTCTCCAGTGGACTGAACCTTAAATTATGAGCCAAGCTGCTTATTAGCAGGTATTTAGTCGCATTGATGAGGAAAGTAACAAATACAACCTCAATATGAAATTCAAACATCTGAAATGTTCAAGAACACAGAATGTAGGGATGAGGACTCGCATTGCACATCACAGTGCACAATCTGTGTTTGGAGTAAAATTACTCTTAAAAATCCCCTAAGATTGCCTCTGGGCTATATCAAAGAGGAAGAAATTCAGTAATTAGATTTTTTTTGTCCTACCTTCGACAGACACTGAAATTTGAAAACATAAAATGTACTTTTGGTCCCCAGCAGTTCCAATCAGTTATACCCCCACAAGCCTTGACATGACCGCCAGGATATTGAGATGTGTTTTTCTAGTTAATAATAGAATCATTTCATTAAAACATAACAAAAGTAAGGCCCAGCTGATGGCAATTAGTTGGGGGAATATTAGGCAGAGGGTCGCTGATCAGTCGCCAAAGAACGGAGAACTGAATCAGAGACTGAGGGAGAGGGAGAGAGTGCATGGAGAGGAGAGGAGCTTAAGTGTGAATCCAGTCAAGGATTCACATAACTTAGAGTACACTCCCTCGGTGACCTGGATTTTGTGTCTTTGATGCAGTCAAACAAACCTGATAGAAAGGTGTTGCTTGCTGGACCTGCTGTAAGTCAATGTGGTATCGCCATGATCATGAACATGGGGAGTGTAGGCACCCACTTGGCTAACCAGAGCTTCTGATTATTTAATGACATAGTGTGGTGAAGTCACAAACTTATCACTAATGCATATGTCTGAAAAATATTTTTCTGAGTGCAAGAGGTGAGCAAGCATCATATAACTGAGAGGAGACTTAAATTGCCGTACTATTGCATGAGGAATGTCAGGCCACACTTGACAACTCCAAAGGCATTCCAGACAAGAGGTCAGGACAATTGCATTCCCCAGGGCTGGAGGAAACTCTGGGACTAGAAGGTCTAGTGATTTTTCAAGATGATATAATAAGAGCTGGAGAGATGGCTCAGCACTTACGAACAATTATTTTCCAAAGAATGGGGGCTCAGTTCCCAGCACCCATATCTGGCAACACACAACCCCCTGTAACTCTGACTCAGAGGAATCCAGACACCTTCTGGCACTTGATTCACATTCATTCACATGCACAGGCACAGGCACATACACACACACACACACACACACACACACACACACACACACACACACACAGTTGCACACATACAGCTATTTGTTTGTTTGTTTGTTTCTTGAGACAGGGTTTCTCTGTGTAGCTTTGGAGCTTATCCTGGCACTTGCTCTGGAGACCAGGCTGGCCTCAAACTCACAGAGATCCTCCTGCCTCTGCCTCCCGAGTTGCTGGGATTAAAGGCATGCGTCACCAATGCCTGGTGCAAATTTTTAAATGTATTTTTAAAAGCATTTTATAGTAAATGGAACCATTGCTGTTACCTCAAACATTCTAGGAGACAGGATAATATGTAAAAGATGGTCAGCCATAGACTGACTGAAACATAGCTAAAACTTCCTTTTTGTTAAGATAACAAAAGCATGAGCGTACTAGAACTGACCAATAACATTGATCCCAATGAAACGGTCTCCAAAGCTTTATTTCAGTCATTGCAGAGATGGCCATGTGTGGGTGCAACTGTAAGATTCTTCCTGAATTATTGGAGACTGAGCCCATTAGTCCATGTGTTTAGGCAGTTTTACTGGATATGGACCATTGAAAACATATAAAGCTCTCTATTGTGTGACTGCTCAATATTGAGTGTTACCATGAACAGACCACAGGAGCCACGACTTCTGTGAAATGAAAGACTCAAGGCAAACAGGAGGCTCAGTATTCAGCCCTGAGTTGATGATTTAATGGGCTTGGTTATATTTAAAATCTATGAATCTCTCACTTATTGAATGTTTAATCAGAATGCTTGGGTCACATGGAATATTTTATTTTCAGTTCCTCTGAAAACATGGCTCTTGAGAGGTAATCTGCTGTTTCCCTTGCTGAGCACAGCACTGTACTTGTGTAATTACAGGTGTGCAGCCATGTACAGCTCAGTGTTGTGAGAGAAGTGTGCAGGCCAGAGCTCTAATAATTTTGTTATTGAGTCATATTGCCTCAGTTCAAGAGCTGTAGCTTTGAAAATGCCAGTCTAGCTCTTCCTGATCACACATGGAGGCCCAGACAGATTTGGAGATTAAATGACACTCTCATGACTCGCGCTTATTTATAGTAGATATGAAAATGGTTAGATGTCAGAAAGCTGTCTCAGCGAGACTCAGTACCAGGGATGCAGGAAGAGTTTGCACTGTAAAGTAAACACTCTACAACAGAACAGGTTACAGAGACCCCAGTGTTACCTGACCCTGGGATCAGCTGTGGAAGAGCCCTTGCCTATAGAAGCAGGCTGTCAATAGCAGCCATTTTCACTTGTTTCTGGAATCCATTCTTAAGTACCCAAGATTTGTGCTGTAGTCAGTGTTCCCATTTCTTCATGTTTCCAACAGTAAACATATGTGTCCACACACATTTTCTATTCTGAACCAATGGGAAATCATGTTCTCTGAGCATAATGCAATCTGGAGGAATACAAAAAAGACTCCTCTATCCACGCTGCCCCACTCAGAGCAGCACCCCAGCCAGGTAACGGCTGCCGTGTGATAGGATAAAGGGAAGAGGTGTCATATGCTTCTCTTCAGAGGAGTTTGTGATTCTGTGAAAGCAATTGATATTTGAACCAATTCCTAGTTTTCTTTTGAATAATTAAAATCCATTCGAGAGCCCAGTATTTGCCAGTTTGAATGGCATTAGAGAGTCGCCAATTGGCATGGTTTTGGTGCCTCTTCTATTTGTTTCCGTTTTGAGTTGGGGAATATTTTTGTATTCCCGGAGAAGCTGTTCTGAAATATGTCATCCGTTTCACATTTTCCCTTCTTGGGCTTGTATTTTTATGCAATACAAAAATAAATAAATAAAACACTTACTGGGACTACAGGATGGTCATAATATCGGAAAACTGGCTCCCTGCCAAGTTAACCAAGACATGGTGAAGAGATAGCCAATTTTTGTCATTCTGAATTTAATATTTGGCTCATTTTTAGCATAAATTTTGCGCTTAAGTTGAGTTATTTTCATTCAAAAAAAAAACCCATGATACTATTTTGGCATCCTCTTTTTATAGACTGCATTCCGCTTTACAACTGTTCAGTGTGTAATTTTATCTCTGCAGTACCTGGATTAAGGAATTAGGAACTTTACCGATTGATTTCTACTACACGCTATATGAGTGTCATGCTTGAAGGGAAATGAACCCCATGACTTTTCTGTAGAAGACTGCCATGCTCAGCTTTTCACTATGAAGACATAAATGCTCCAAGTTGGTTCGGCTGTCTATTATTGTCGCACACACTCAATAAGTTATCATGATGACTGAGCTCATGTTATACTGGCCAGGCATATTTTCTACTCTGTCCATCTACTATACCAATATACTTTGTATACAAATATACTTTGGTATTTAATACTGATCTATGATATAGTAGCAAACAAGAAGACTTAAATTGAGCTGACTTCAATCATGGTTTCTATGAGTTTCTTGGGAGAAACAAGTACTTAGAAGAGGGGGTATCTGTTTTGCGTGGGTGAACCTAAGCCTCTATGACTTAATTAATTAGTATTCTTAATTAGTATTCTTCTACCTTGGATTATATATGGGGAAAGCCTGTAGGAGCTCAAAATTGCATTTGCAAAGAGCACACTTGAAGTTCTTGTAGAGGCACACGTCAGTGAGAGTGATGTGGACCCAACAAAGCCTTCGTCAGTGTAGTTCACTACATGATGCCTCTTTTCGTTTGAAACTCTAGACCGGTTTCTCAGATCTGCTGTCCTTTTCTTGATCTCAGTGTAGTGAGACAGTACCTGGGCTATTAACATAAGTCGAGATCCCTTGGATCATGCACATAAATGGCCATCTGCTCTGTCCTCTCCCTATTCTTCAAGGTAAAATCAAAGAAAACGAAGAAACATAGGCCCTCCATCCTGGCCGAGCTGGGAGAAAGGAGCTGGTTTGAGGAGCATTGGCTCCCTCTCCTCTCAGCTATTCACCTTTGCTCCTCATAAACTCAGTAATTTTAAAACCGCTGCCAGCTAGCAGGTTGAGCCCGTGCTTGTGAGACATAGTCAAAGGATTCCAGAGCCCTTTTGCTTTTTAGACAGGCATGTTGTTTACAACTGTACCTCCAATGTTTGCGCTTGTATGCTTATTCTTGCATGCTTCTTCTGGCTTCTGTTTTGGTCATATAAAACTGTTATACAGAACAACCTAAAAGGACTGAACAATGGTGGCTGTGACGACCCATCTACTTCTCATTTAAAGACTAAGAATACAGAATGCAGATTGATGCAGCCAAGTCTGGACACCAGGGCATTTAAGTGATGGAGGAGATACCTACAGTTCTAAGGCCTTTCCGTTTGGGTGCCTGCAAGGAAGAATTACACCTGCAAACACGCCACTCTTTGCATCAAACTATCGCGATAGTCAATGTTTTAAAGTACATTCAGACACACCAAAATGTCGTCGTTATTAAAAGTCCTTTCCAGAGAGGTGTGCAGTCTCACTCTCGTGTACATAGAGGAGCAGCTGGAGTGGGCAGCACTGGACCAGGGAGACCCTGCAGACCTATAGCAACTGCCTTCATGTAAGACAATGGAGCTTGTGAGCACCCCTCTTCTCTCCAGGCAGCTAGCTTAGTCCCTGGTTAACCGAAATTGTTGAGTAATTGTTCTGAGGTTGAGAACAAAATGCTGAATTAAACTGTTCCCACTGCAATAATTGTGTGATTATAGCATTTATGTCGCTGGCCAAAGGAACAGTCATTAGGTTTGGAAGACTTACCAAAACCACAAGTACAAAAAAAAGATGCAAATCACATGTAAATTGCTGTTTAATACCTATCGTAGCTCCAGAATGCAGAGACAAGTAGAGAACACGTTTTTGGGTAGAAGAGAAGACCCTGGAAGTGGTGATTGACATTGAGTGTAAAACTGTAATACTGAAATCATGAAAACATGGAAATGCATTTTCTTGTTCTTTTTCAAAGATCATCTTCTTGGTCATGTATCTATTTCACTAACATTACCCTTTTCCCTTTTCTCTACCCCAAAGCTCCATCCTTCTTAAAAACTCTTTCATTAATTCTGTAGGTTGATCTAAAAGGATCTCTCTCTCTCCCTCCCTCCCTCCCTCCTTCTCTCCCCCAATCTCCCTCTCATCTCTCTCTCTCTCTCTCTCTCTCTCTCTCTCTCTCTCTCTCTCTCTCTCTCTCTCGTACTCTCAATTATGTAGTGAAAATGGCTTACCAACCAATGAAGTGTCTTCGAGAAGAAAGACAGTCTCAACAGCAAGACTGTTAGAAAATACTTGGAAACAGCACTGAGAGATGATGAAATTGAAATACTGGTTGTGTTGCTTTTTGGAGCATATAATACCATAGTGGCTAGTTTTCCTGGTTATCTCATTCCTACATTGAACTACTTTAAGGTTAAAGCATGTTGAGGGCTGTGTTGCTACTCACGTGTGTGATATTTTGAACCAGGTGACCTGTGTGAGGATTAGCTATACAGCCAGCAGCCAGCTCATTCTAGTCTACTTAACGAAAAGCAATCATTTTGAAAGACAAATGATCCCTCTAGATCAAGTGTCGCATAGACATTTTTTTTTTTCTGACTCAGCTGGGAACATGTTGGCAGCCCTTAGACAAAGATGTGAATGGATATATTTTTAAAAGTTTGCATTTTGGGGATCCTGGTAAACTTCAGTTTTTAAATACACAAGGAAACATCGTGGAGATAAATCCTACTGGTAATGTGGAGAGCAGAGTAAACGGTCTGTGCATCTCCCTTTTCTGCAGATAGAAATGTGGTCAACCTGGAATGATTCCTTTGGTCCTTACCATTTTCTCATCTTTCTTAACTGTTTGCATGTTGCGTTACAGAATTATTTGCGTTACAAGTTTGAGTAAAAGCTACCTCAATAATTACTGAAGAGCAGTCACATATCATAGAGAATTAATGTGAATATTTATATGTATATACACGGGTATAGCTTTCCCAAAATTTTGTCATATTTGAATCATTTGAAAAGTGCTTTGAGTGCAAGAAGTCAGTTGCCCAATAAAATTTAGTTAAAATTAGTAAAAAAAAAAATTTCGTCGACACCTTTCCTTTGCAAGTTTAGAACAACTTCCATGTTGCTTATTATTAATAGTCTGTGAATTTAATTCTCAAGTTTTCTTACAATTTTCACTTGAAATTTTCATAATACATAATGTGCTTGTTTCAAATATGTGGATAGATTTGTTGTTACATATTTTCTACTGTTTTAGAAAAAAATGATGCAAGGCCCTTAACCATTCTCTTCAATCTTTCATACTTCCTATATGATGCTCATATTTTTAAAACCACAGCAGTGTTTTTAATTCATTCTTCTTGATTTCCCCAGCAGTGTTGTCTTCTAATGGTACAGCTTAGACTCTCTAACCACTCCATAATATTAACTAACCTCTCTTTCCTGCCAACCACCCACACATTAATTAGAACAAACACAGATTTTAATGATCCTACTTGTCAATGACAAAGCACACTAAAAAAACAAAAAGAAAAAAAAACAAGAATCCTATTTCTGAAATAAAGTTGTATTTCTACTGGAAATGTAGACTCACTTCCTGGGACAACTGGCCATCATCTAAAGTACATCACACAGGTCTTGAATTTCAGGCATGGCAACTCTTAAAGTGAAAATGTTCCATTTATTTAAGAACTGTCATGTTCCCCTCTGTCTAAAACCCAATTTTTTTACATTATAATAAGACTTTGAGAACTGTCCTTCCTGCTTCCTGTCTTAGTGTGTTGGTAATTTTTCTATGTTCTCTGAGTATCTTGAAAGGAGTTTGCATTCTGTACTTGTCATTTGTAGAGTCTTATCCTTGTAAAGTTCTACTCTAATGTCCCTTGGAGTAGGGGGGGTCACTGATTCCTGCAGTTTCCTCAAATTGTGCCTCATGGATTGTGAGTCCACTTTTACCGGATGTATGTATCCTACTAAGAATTATTCTTTGAGTGAAAGCCTCTATCTATCTATCTATCTATCTATCTATCTATCTATCTATCTATCTGTTTTTGTTTTGTTTTTCAAGACAGGGTTTTTCTGTGTAGCTTTGGAGCCTATCCTGGAACTAGCTCTTGTAGACCAGGCTGGCCTCCAACTCACAGAGATCCGCCTGTCTCTACCTCCCGAGTGCTGGGATTAAAGGCGTGTGCCATTACCGCCACCACCACAGAGTGAATTGAAGCCTTTGGAGTTGTTGCTGAATGGTCATTGTACACAGTCATACCTCTACATGCAAGCCTATCCTGGGTGACATGGTTTTGGTTTTTTGTTTTGTTTTGTGTTAGATTTTTTGGTTTTGGGTTTTTTTTTTTTTTTTTTTGTAATCTGTTCCTGTCCTTTCTAACATTTTGACCCTTATGATATAACCTTATATCTTAGAAATAAAATATCTCTGGGCATTCTTTTGTTTTGTTTTATAATTCATTGTAACTTTATTCCATGTGTCTTTTACATCATGTATCTTAATCTCATTCATTTCCCCTTTCTTTCCATTCCACCCTCTGCCCTGTATCCCCCCACCCTCCCTCCAAAAAACCCCAAAATTTAAGAGGAAAAAGGAAAAAAATTAAAAATCTCATCATGGAAGCTGCATTGTGACACTGTGAGTCATGCCGTAAACCCATCTGTCCACATATCTTTACTCACAAGTGTCCACGGCAGAGATTCACTGGTCTAGTCCGAGGCCTTTGCCTGCTACACTATTGATACTGGGCTCTCATTAGGACTCCTCCTGGATATCCTGTGGTTTCCCTGTTTCGTGGAGCTGCTGAAGCTTTTGGTCTGTAGGACCGGTCCCTACATGTGCTCCAGCAGATCACAGATAGGGTAGATGTTGGGGCGGGCCAAGTCATAACCCTGGTTCTGGACCTGGGCAGCTGTATGGTTGATTCACCAAATAAGAAATGAGGACTGTTCTCCCATGTTTACAACTTCAGGACTGACCCACCCACACGTGTGAAAATAGGGTTGGCTCTCCTGCTCTTACAACCACAGGGGTAGCTCTCTCACCTGCCCCAAGTATTGATATGGGGTACAACTCTCCCCCTGCCCATACCTCCACAAGACAGATATGTAGTGGGGACAGTTTTCCCATGCACAGGTTCACCCACACCTGTGCTAACAGGGTTGGCTCATTTGTGCTGCCCTGCTGAGGTGCAGCACCTGCTCTCACATCTGGGCATTTTTATGTTCAACTTTATCGCCACTGCCTTTCAGCATATAGGATTAGCTCATTTACGTTTATTGTAAATAAATGTCTTTTTCACATTTTCCATCAGTGGCATGTTTTGATTGCATATTTTACATTTTCCCATTTTAAAAATATATTACCCTGTAGTCTATTTTAGTTGTAGTCAGAGTTCATTTTGATATAAAGTTTATTTGTACCATACCCTTGGTTCCAATCCCGGGAGGTACAGTGGCTTTGTGTCTTGTTTGTGGCTAGGTGGCCTGGACCTAACTCCTAGCTCTTTGACTTGCTATCTGCCCAACTGTAGGAATGCCTGCATTTCATGAGCTGTAAAGTGGGACTAATGGAAGTGTCTATGTGCATCTAGCTGAGGGAGCTACAACCACTGGCATTAGCAAGCATGGAAGTGCTTCTGATGAAGGGCAGGTGGACAGGTAGGGTCCCCACAGTTAGCTTGTATTCTCTTCTGTGGCAGCGAAATGTCCATATGGAGAACTGACTGCATTTTGATGGCTAAAATAAAGTGTTTTTGATTGGGAAAGCTCTCTACACATCTAGTGAAGGACCTGTAGTGTTGCACAATTCATCCATATTGAGATATAGTCATTACACATAGTCAGTCATGGTCCTGTGTTAGAGCCTCTCATCACTGTAGCAAAGCTGTGCAGCTTGCCTTCCTTTCCTTAGGGTGTGGCCTTTGATCTGAAGTCTCATGTTATTAGATGTATTTGTGTCCTATTTCTTCATAACTAGAAGATGCAAAAGTTTTCATTATATAAATGACACTATATTCATTGGGTGTCCAATTACAAAAATATTTCACATTTTCAGCTCAAAAACCATCTTCGGTGGCCTTTCTGGTAATTTCACACATTTTATTTCCGGAGACAAATGTTCCAGTGAGAAGCTCCCAGGCAGTGTCCTCGTGACAGCAGCCGTCTGAGCAAGCGCCTGTCCAGTCAGGCTCTGTGAGGCAGCCTGCACCCTCTCAGGGAAAAAGCGCCATTTCACCTCAGAGGTGGAGAGATGAGAATCTCCAGTGAGGCTGCATGCAGGGCAATCCTGTGGAATGTAAATTGTGTTTTGATTGTAAGAACTCTCGGCTCTCAGGTCTTCTTTCTGCCGACTGAATGTTTCTCAGGGCTGACGAAGTACAGTTCTTACATGCTACAAACCAACAAATGCTTAAACATAGACTGTTCACACAAATCTTGCATATCCTAACAGAGAAATAGAGCTCAGACTGGAGAGACATGTATTATTTAGATGTATGAGGATAGAATCATATTTAATACCACATCAGAATAATGCATGGGGTTTAAAGATACAGCTATATAAGGGGTTTTAAATTTAAAGAAAAGGTTTACTTTTAGTTCCAGAGGAGAGTTGAGGGGGTAAGCAGGGGATGTGTACAAGGCTGTGTCTGTAAAACATAATCTGAAAACTTTATTTTGTGGCCTTCTGTGATTTTTGTGTGCTTCCGGGAACTGAAGCACCTAAAGTTAGAGTGGTAACCATGTCCAGTTATCTTTAAAATTAGTTTTTACATTTGTATTCTTTCCATGGATGTAATCAGGATCTGCATTTTCATATTGAGTGACAGGTGCAGAAGGTATTGTGTAATCTCATTAATGAACCTCAAGCCCTCCCTTTCACCTGGTCATGGAACACAAAAGCCTTGGTCATTTTAGGTCTCCCCACCCTACTGTCCCCTGGAGAGACCATGCTAATTTATATTCCCCCTGACAGTATTCAAGAGCAGCTTGTCCACAGTCCTGCCTATATCTGCCATTGCTTTACCTAGGGTAATACCAACCTAACAGACCTGAAGTCCCATCTCATCATGTCTTTTTATTGGTATTTCATGGTAATTAAAGGTATGATCATCTTTTGGCCAATTTTATTTTTCCTTGGGGGAAAATACTGATTTGAGATAACTTGTGTGTGTGTGTGTGTGTGTGTGTGTGTGTGTGTGTGTGTGTGTGCTTTATTTCTCAAGTTGTTTTGCCATTTTGTTTTGCTCGTACTACTGAGTTGAGTTGGGTGAGCTCCTTACGGATTTTGGGTACAGACCCCAATATTTCCTCAGTATCCACAAGTTGTTGCTCTACTTTCTTGACTGTTTCCTCTGTCGATGCCCCTTCAATTGTTGTTCTTCCTCTGACCACTTTCACGTTATCTGTCTAAGTTTTTATGAAATCGTTGCAAGGTCAATGCCAAGACATTCCCTGTATGCTGTTTTGCGGTCTCGGGTCGTATGCGTAGGTGTTTAATCCATTTGGGTTGATTTTGTGTGTTTTAGAAGTTAGAAGTCCAATTTCAGTGTTTTTATTTCAAGCATGTGTCTAGTTTCTGCAGTGCCATTTCTCAAAGAGTCGTCTTCTACCCATTGTGTGTCCTTGGTTCTTTCATCAAAACTCGGTCAAATGTCTGTGCCTGGGTTTCCTTCACAGTTGAGTCAGGTGAAACCTTAACCTTCATCACAAAGATCTCAAATGTGAAGACAGGCAATAGAATAAAGTCCTCTTGGCAAGAAAATAAAAGTAAGTCTAGTGGGAAATAAAACCAACATAATCAGGGGATAAAAAAAAGCTAGAAGAATTAATAATGGGACATTGATGGCGTGGAATTTGCACTAGTGAAGTAAAGATCCTTAAGAGGTAATATGGGACAAAATGATGCTTGTGGTTTCAGACAATTTTGAACTAAAGGCTAATAATAGATGCTTTGAATAATAGATGCATTGAAAATTATGAAATTAGAATGGAAATTTTACATTTTATTTCTAATCATTCTTTAGTTGAGTATCAGAGAATTTCTTTCCTATCATCTAACAAAGGAAGAAATAATGACTAACAGTTTAAGAGCTTTTGGGTGGGTCTGCCAAGCATTTAGCACAGGGTGGTAATTTCTGTATTAAATATCTGGGATGTTCAATGCTAGCTCCATTTTTCTGGTCAAATTTCAGATGAGTAATATATACATATACTGAAAAGCTAGAAAGTACTTTGTATAGAAAAAGATAAACAAGATGTAATACAAAGTCAAAAGTTTAAATCATTCAAAGTGCTACCCTTGATACACAACCCCACATACACTAAAGAATATTTAAATGTGATCCCATTTTATAGTGAAAAAATATGTGGGGATTAATTTTGTCATAATCTTCTTGTAGTATGTAAATTAAGACTTTTATTCCAAGATATCATTGTTTTGGTAATAGTGCTTATGAGGAAGAATTTATAGCCAACTATATGGTCTTGCATACATCCCAAACTATTTGTTTTCCTTATTAATAAAATCAGAAATAGTGACAGCTGCCCTTCCTCCTGGAGATTGAAAAAAATGGCTCAGCATATTCAGAATGTTTTCTGAGAATATGAAACATGTAATAATAAAAAATTGTTTTAAGCAACAATAAAAAGTGCTTCAGAAAAGGTACATATTTTTGTAAGATAGTTTCTTTTTTAGTTTTAAATAAAGATACAGTTTTAAGTAAAAACATACTTACTACCTTAACAGACACATTCCAGTAGTTTTCATTCCACGTCTGGCAGCCATCACTCAGAAGACAACCTGTCCTTGTTAACTGACTGCTTACTCTTCCCTTTACAGGTAAATATTAGATATGATCTTTAAAAGAATTTATGATTAACTGATATTACTATCACACAAAATCATGAATAATTGATCTGCCATTGAGGAAAAAAACATGAATCAGAATTGAGTACTAATTAATTTTATTAAAACTTCTAATCATGGACTCATGAAAAGAATCAATAGATGGATGATCATTTCTCATGATGAACCTGATATTTTGTTTGCTTTCACCTTCATGGCAATTGGTAGGGACGACAAGATGTAGTGTTAAATAGTATCCAGCATTGGCAAAGCCAGACTCTGTTCATGTGCCTCATCTACCTAGCCTTACTCGACACACTCTTCTCTTTCCAAAAACTATGGTAATCAACACAGTGGTCACGTACATTTGAAGAAAATGAGTTTTATCTGACTGAAGGAATGGGTTCTAGATGGTCATGGTAGTTTCTGCCTGTAATTCTAGCATCTGGAGGACAGAGGTTAGAAGACTGGCCATAAGTTCAAAACTAGCCAGAGACTACATAGTGATTTCCAGGTCAGCCCAGCCTAACATGAGACCTTGTCTCAAAATAACAACAGAAAACAAAAACAAACAAAAAAAACCAAACAGACAGACAGACAACAAACAAACAAAACCTCCAAGCGACATAAAGGTTCCAATTCTATTAAGGGCCAAGTGTTCAAATTTTTGTTTTGAGAAAAAAAAAAGATTAGTGGGTTAGTGCTGACCTCTAAGGGAGGTAGAATTTGCCATATTTTAACCATTGTCTTTGTAGGTCTTTTGCTTAACTGACATTTTCCCTGTCATCTTCCTCAGTAGCTTTCTGCCTTTACATCACAATTTTATCATGCCTACTTTCCTGTTACTATACTTCTAGTAGAGATTGTTCCTGACCTCAGCCCCGGGTTGACAATATATTTTGTCTTACCGTGTATTGCTTCATCATGGTTGAAGATGTGGGACCCCGAGGAGGATGTTCCCTGTGTCAGGGGTCTTGGTGAATGTACCTTAGTAACAATGGCAACAATAAACACACCCTGGGAAAGTAAGAACACACTTATGAAATGAGCCTTTGACGGGAGGAGCCAGTGACCATATAATATTTCAGTTTCTATTAGATCTAATGGCCATCTGGCTAAAGCCCAGTGACAGTTGCCCAGAATGACATAAAGTATAGATATTATCATAGCTCTGGTTTGGGAAGAAAATTGCAGTCTTGCCTGGGTTGTTTCTCTCTCCTGGAACACCATCTTCCCTGTTCCCCTTGGTGCTGCTTCCTGCCCTTTATATCCATGTAGAATTTATATCATGTGAATTCATAGAGACCTAGCGGCCTTTTGGTGACTTGGGGGCGGGGCAAGTGGGAGGAGGAAAAGGAGAATAGGAATTAAAAATTAAAAAGTCACAGGCAGAGTTGAAAAGAATAGCAGTCTTACCGTGGATGGCTTTACTAAGCAGGAGTTCCTCAGTGCAATCATGTTACCAGTGCAGAACAGAGTGGGGTG
Organism: Cricetulus griseus; assembly: GCF_003668045.3. Classification (NCBI taxonomy): domain Eukaryota; kingdom Metazoa; phylum Chordata; class Mammalia; order Rodentia; family Cricetidae; genus Cricetulus; species Cricetulus griseus. The sequence continues at coordinate 5,660,546 of NC_048601.1, forward strand.
CATGCACAGGCTGTTTCTGGGGCTGGGTGTGGACAGTTTTGTCAAGGGGTGGACACAGAGAGGACAGGATGTAAGCAAGTCTGTATTATGTCTGCACTAACCCTAAAGGCAGGGCTAGCACTCGGTATGGGACAAAAGTATTTGTAGTCACCAGATAACTTTGCAGCCGGCTTCAATAGCATTACACTTTCTTTCTTTCCTTCTTTTTTTTTTAATTTTTTTTTTGGCAGCCAAGCTCTTAGTAGAACCATCTGTCTTTCTATTAGTATTTTTGAGGCCTGTTTTGAAGCCACTTTGCTTGGCAAAGTCACTTTCATCCTTGGAAACAATTTAAAAAAAAAAAAAAAAGTTCGGTGGCTTTTTGCCGAAGAAGAATACTATGAAAAAACAAAAAAAACACATGGCTGTTCATTTTTGTTCTAAAAAAATGGCTACTTTGTCTTTGTCTTAATCAGATGGAATTGGAGATGGTGTGACTCCGGTGTGTAACCAGGCTGAGGCAAGCAGGGACTGCAGTTTTAGCAATGTTTCTATCCCTTTGTCCCTTGGTGAGCTTGCCTTCAGTCTTCTTTGTACATTAGATGGAAGATAAGCAGACATTTTTTTTAAAAATATCCTTTTCTAAGGACCATTGCATTGAGTTGATGAACTGAGACACCAGCATGTTTTTCTACAAAATCAAGGAACTCGAGACTATTACGTCTTAAGGATCCTAAGCCTGGCGCTGTGGAGGGAAAGACAGCCGTGGCTTGTAATCATTTGGTTTGGGTAATTCCACTCTACCTACCTAAACCCCTCTTGCAATCTCATTTGGATATTACAGTCTTCATTTTCTCAGAAACTGCTGCCATGCACTGCTGTGCGTGTCTAAAGGGCCTCTGTGCTTCCCTCTGAAGGTGACTCTGCTTTGGCAGTAGGTGAACGAAATCCCAAGCAGTGTGCTTGAACACTATGGCCCTCATCGGAGCAGACTTGGAAGGAGTGTCTGGAGAAGCTGGGGCTTTTATAGTTTACTTCTAATTTCATCTTCACTGGGGTGGGTGTACTGGGAACTTCTCTGCTCTGAGAACCAGGCAGGCAGAACCCTCACTAGGCCTGTGTCTGCAGCTCAGGGGCTCCCCCCAGCTCTCTATCCATGCATCTTTTCTATTTAGCTAAGGTCTTTTGCCTAAATCCAAACCCCACTTGGTATGATGATCCTTTGCTGAGTTCTCCCCACTGCCTCCTCCCTAGCCTAGTGAACTCCAGTTCACTTTCTAGTCCCTGGTCTTGGTGTCTAGGTGCTTTCGAAGGGAAACTACAGAAACATGAACTCTGAAGGCGTTGGGGTTCCTGCAGCCTCACCAAGGAACTTAGCTTTTTTTGCTGAGGTGTGTGTGTGTGTGTGTGTGTGTGTGTGTGTGTGTGTGTAACTATCTTTGGCTTATATTCTTTTTTTGCTTCTCACAGTGGCCACCACAAAACTGCCTTCCCTCCTTCCCCTGACTTGGTCAGCCTCTCTCATCTTCTGTTTCGGGCATTGTCATCACCACTGAGGGAGTGGTTTCTGTGGGGACTGATCAAGCTCGCCTTTCTAACTGCCCACCTACAGTACAGGCCCATCTTACTCGTTTTCCCATCCTCAGTTTACAGTGGGATACACAACTCTTGTTCAGAATGGAAAGCTTCCCCCTTTCCCTTATCTTCTGGACCACTCAGACTTCAGCTGAGTACAATCTCTTGCTCATGTGTGTGAAACTCTTCACTGCATTTTTTTTTTTAATTTCCTTATGGAAAATCTGAAGAAAGTGGCTAATCCTTGCCTCAAAAACACAGAACTTGGCCTATTCTGTAGAGTAGTCCATGCTCTTCATCTGATCCCACCTGCCTGTCTCTCAGTGTTCAACTTTCTGAGAATGCCCCTTCCTTTCTATGGGAATTGACAGTATCAAACCATCTCTCAAAGGACAATCCCAAGACATGTTTCTCCTCTCTGATGATATTTTCTGCTGTATTTTCCTCCAGCCTTTGACTCCCTCCATCCTGGAGTTGCCTTGGGTCCTATGTCACCATGCTCTCCACTGTCTTTACTGTGACTTTAAGCTGACCTCTCTGCTCAAACCAGAGCCTCTGCAATCTCCTCACTCAGTCCTGGGCTCCAGTTTCCACCTGCTGGAAAAGCTTCTCAATGGAACAGCGTTGAGACAGCTCAGGCTCGTCAATGCCTGTTGTAACCTTCCTTTGAGCACTTTTAGCTCTGCTGTTTCTTACTTGTTTGCCATCACCTTAAATAGTGTGAGAAGCTCTTCATGGTATCTTTAGTTCTGTTCTTTACCAGGGCGCCTTGCTGTTTTTCCTAAATATTCCTTGACATATTTTCCTGTCTATTAGGGATTGACCCTTCCTTGTCTGTTGTCCTGTTCTGTGTATCCACTTTGCACGAATGCTCTCAGAACTCTTCCCATTCCCAGCAGAGGGTTGATGCAGAGTCTACCCTACTGCAAAAACTCTCATAGCTCCCCGGGGCCTGCAGGAGAAAGAATAAGTATTGTACCCCAATGCACCACTGACTCAGGCGGCTTGCTCACCTCTAGCCTCTTCTTCCAGATTGCTGGTGCTGGCCCCCTCATGAAGAGATTGCCACAGACTGTTCTGTTGCTCATGTTTCTTCTTCCTCTTAGAGTGGTCTTCACATAGGCCAAGTGTTGGTGGCACATGCCTTCAATCCCAGTGTTGAGGAAGCAGAGGCGGGCAGATCTCTATGAGTTCAACACCAGCCTGGTCTACAAGAGCAAGTTTCAGGACAGCTTCCAAAGCCACAGAGAAACCCTGTCTCAACCTCCCCCCAAAGAAAAGAATGGTCTTCACACAAACAGCTCCACACTGGGCCCACAGTGTTTATCCCACTAGTACCTTTCTACCCTGCTCCTACCTCCAGAGGGTTCTCGTGGACTTCGGGTAGGCTCCCACTCTTCCCTCTGCTTCTGGGTCCAGCCTCTCTTCCCTCTTTTCCCATGCTGCTCTCCATGGGTCTCCGTTGCTGACTTAATGGCTCTGAGTTGTAATTGTCTCTTTGTCCTACCCAAGTCAGAGCAGGCATGAGTATATCTCCTAATCCTTAGTCATCCTGAAGTGAACATTGTGCCTAGTGTATGTTAATTGAATGAAAAAAATTAACAAAATCAATCCATAGAACAAATTAGAGATCATAAGCATCTACATAGAATGGAACCAAAAAGTTATACAATAGGACAAATTAAGTATGAAATACTAAAGTGAATAATTGATAGATGCTTTTTTTACAACTGTGTCAGCATAGTTAATTGGTGGGTCACAGATTTTTTTTAGAGGGCAAGAATATATACAACATCTTCTGGTAGAAGAATGCAAGGTGTTAAGGCATGAATTACATTTTGAAGTTTTAAAATCAGGAAAAAGCTGTGTAAATTTGTTGTGACATATTCTAACTTGTGAATAACATGCCCGCTATTAAAAAAAAAAAAGACTAAAATTTTTGACAAAAGTAGTTTATTGAAACTTAATTAAAAATGTCACACATTTTAAAACCTAATTAAGAGTTTATAAGGAATTTCATGCATTAAGTATTTACTAGTGATTATAATTTAAAAATATTCAAATGTAGCAAATATAGAGGATAGATGTCCAACAGAATGACAAGTTCGTTTTAGAATGGGTCCATAAAGCCTGCAGTCCTTTGCCTTAAAGTGCTCCAAAGTGGTAGCTAAATTCTAGCAAAGGTGGTCTGAGTGGAAGCCAAGGGCCACACCCCACTGTATAAGAATCAGATGCACGGAATTGCCCAGATGCCAAATGAGTGAACCCTGAATCACTCCATCAAGGTAAAGTGATCCTGCCTCCACACAAGTGTCTCTGGCCCTGGAAACACAGGGTTCCCATTCTCAAGTGCATGTTTGTGTGGCTTTGTCTTGTGTGTGTTTCTCCTTTATTGTTTATTACCAATGCCTATTGAGCACTGTATCTTATGTCTACCAGAAGCTTGTCTAACTTGTCTACCTTGCTCGCAATGCATACTGTGGGCTTCTCACATGTGGGAGCAATCTTCAGCAACTTGGACCAGTTTGGGAAACATTCTAACAACTAAATTACCAGCAAAACTGTTTCCCACCTCCCACACTTGGATGACCAAAGAAGTACACTGTTGTCAATTTGAGCATATGAGAAATTGTCATCAGATAGGCAAACTTTCCAGTGAGGGATCTGTGAGTTGTGAAGGTAAACTATGTTTGAAAACATACTTGAGCTACACGAGTGGATTCACCACACGCTTGGATTGCACATATTTTACTGGAGCCTCATTGGGAACTTAAAGATGTCATCCTGTCCAGTCTGTTCTATGATGTTCTAAAGAAAACTCACTGTTGAAACCATGCAATTGACTTGATATTTTTAGTTTAGTCCCTCTGTTTTTGTCCTGTTGGCCTCTACCTCCCCTTCATCCACATTTCTCACTGTATACCAGATGAAGCAGTGGGCAGAAATTTTAGCTAGCATGGTTTTTTTTTTTTTAAATATAGTGCTGTGAACAGTGAATTTGGCCAGGGTTGGTCTGATTTCCTTGTTTGCATGATGATTATTTCTCTGCTAGCCCCTAGATTCTTTTTCTCTTTAAACCATGGTGTTTCTCATTTGTCAATATCAAAATATTTAGACCCAAAAAAATTAAAGTTACAGCAAAATGTGCTCAATAGTTACCCATAATAAAATAAAAGCTTAAAGTACAATGACTTAATAAGAGTCCCAGGAATTTTAGTTTCTTCCTCATAATATTACAACTTTTACCAAGTAAAACAGACTACATTATTGAGCAGAATTCTACTCCACAGTTATCCCACAGTAAAAACAACCGATTAAATCCTGTCATTAAAGAAAAACTATCTCTATATAAAGACAACGTTTTTAAGTTTTTTGTTATTTTGTTTTGTTTTTTTTTCAAGAAAATACATGCTTCACAATTCACACCTGTAATCCAAGCCCGCAGAAAAAGCCCTATTTCCAAACACACAGAGAGAAATGAACTTAAAAACCCATGGAGAAACCACTAGAGTTGGCACAGAACTAGACTGCGAAAGGCCTGGTTGCCCATCAAGATATAAAGGCAATTCCCATATTCATTCCATATTCTAAAACCTAATGGGAAGACATGAAAACTCCAGACAATGGCTGCAAAAGAAAATGGTAATACTAGAAAAACAAGCTCTTAAGCATTAACAGAGCATTACACAAGATAAAGTCATGATGACAGCATGATAGAGCGTGATAGACTATTTGCAGCACAAGTGCTGAATGGACACCAAACATTTCTATATTACTTTCCTCCTCCTTCAAAGAGGTAGCATGTGAAACCATGTAGCTGTATTCTGAGTATGCACTCGAAGCCGCTGGAGAATTCCCGTCTGTCCTTCTCACATACGTTGGATTCCTCTCTGGTCAGTAGATAAGTTGGGTCTCCACCACACTTATGTGGTACATTGCAAGTGCTCCAGTGGGGGACTACCAGTCTGTCCATCCTGTTGACTTAGGAGTTAGTGCTCCCTGGAAGAGCTTAAGCTGTTGGGCTTCAACAGTGCAATGAGAAAGAAGCGGAGATCCTTTTTCTAAATAAACTCAGAGTTCACAGAAGAAACGCAATGCTATTAAAAATCACTCAATCCCGGGAGTGTCCTGTTAGCTTTTCAGGCATTAGCTTATTAAATTATAAGAGGCAGCAGTTCTTTCTGCTCTACAGAATGGGTGCATTAGTAAGTGTGCCTGATAACCAAGAACATTATGTGAGTCTCAAAATCGTTTGAAGGATGAGTACACCCTTGTCATGAAGAAAGAATGGAAAAAAGAAAATGCTACTGAATGCATTCTGGTATGCACAAGCCAAGAGGAAGCCTGAAAATATGTCCTCAAGGGCTGTTGGGGCAGGGACAAAGGGTGTGATGGAGGGTGGCAGAAACATCTGGAGGTAGAACTAGAGAAAGGAAAATCCACACTGAGCGACTTGGCCGTTTGTCACCAGATGAAAGCAAGCTATCCAAAGTTTATAAGCAAGAGGGACAAATGCAATGCAGATTTGAGCCCCAGGAGGATAAACATGGCAAGCAAATGGAATTATCTATCTGAGAACCACTTAGAAGGAGTTTTATGAGGGGCATAACTTAGCGTCTGTTATTGCGTTGGCACTAGGACCTGTAACAGTCTCCCTTGCCATTGCTGTCATGCCTAAAGGTGCTTTGGATGAGTCACAAAGAGTTGCTGACAGTGACAAAGCGTTCATGAGAGCAGCTCTTGGTGGGGGTTGACAGGCATCGGAAATCCTAGCATCCAGGATACTGCAGCAAGAGGCTGCTCAGGAGTTTGAGTCTCTCTAAGGGCTCTGTGGTGAGATCTTATCTCAAAAACAGTTTTCTTAAGCCTGGGCACAGGCTGTGACCGTCAGAGCCTGAGACTGGCCAGGGGTCCCATGTCAGGCTCTCGCAAAGCTTGTCACGGGACTCGAGTACTGAGAAGTTTGACTGTTACTGCATTGAAACAAGACCCATGGTCACTGCAGGTCTGGGCATCATTTTGTTTATGTCATAACAATCTGAAATGTGGCTGTTCATTATAACCTTGATGTGTGTTTAATACAAGGATTCTTTGCTTCATTTCAAATGTTCTTATTAAATTTTTGATATATGTTATAACCTATGCTGTCTTAGAAAATGAGATGTGTTGTGTCAAGCGTCTGATAAAATGTGCCCTGTGAAATGGCCTGCCATAGCCTGTAGCAGTGCGACTGGTCAGTTATCCTCTCATCTGCCTCCTTGTACTGTCCTGAACTAACTCCTGCTGTTTGCCTTAATGTCTGTCTGCTTCATGATTTAGCCCATGCATCTCTACATTTGTGCAGTTTGTATCCTCTAACCTTTGAGTCTTGATAGTGTTTCCATAAGGATTTCCCTTCTTCCATTGTGTCCTAGAAACAGCGATCATCCAAAACCTCAGCTTTCGTCTTGACATAGTAGTTTTCCCATTCCGGTCCCTCTGTTTCGAATGCTGTTTGTGGCAAACAGGTTTATAACCATTTGTCAAAAGGCAAAGTTCGCAACTACCAGCCAGTGCTGAGACAGGACTCCTTCTCCACCTTCTCACACCTTCTCCCACCTCTGTCTCCCTCTGTCCACCTCTCTCCTTTCCTCCCTTCGTTTCCTTCTCTCAGTCCTCCCTCCTGCCATGGCCCCCACCCTTAGGAACCAAACAGAGTCTTGTAAGCAGCCCAGAGGTTTGCTGTAGCAGATGAAACACAGGCGAAACCAAAGATGAACTTTTATTAAATTTATTTTATGGTTGAGATTACAATGGCAGTATTTCCCTGTTTCAAACTCATTTCCTCTTTGTTCACTAATTGTTGTATGTACCTGTGTATACACATATGTTCATTTACTCGGCTTGCATACTGTTTCTTGCATGCGTGTTTTCCGGGTGGCTGTGTAGTATTGGATGCTGGTTGGTTGGTGTGCTGTTCCTTGGGAGGACTCTTTCTCCCACTTTTCTGCATCCCTTCATTGCCTTTACTGTTCTTAATTAATTTCTTGTGAATTTTATCCCATTTATTGTGATTATACTCACCCCTCCTCCTAACCTCTGTGAAAACCACTCTCCATCTCTACCCACACCCCAGCATTGTGTCGTCTTCTTTTTCCAAATGACCATTAAGTCCAATATGTGCTGCCCTATACCTCTTGAGTCTGGGGTCGTGCCCAGCCTTATATATGGGAGGTGCTCAGTCTTACTGCAACCTGATATGCCATGTTTTGTTGATATCTAGGGAGACCTTCTCTTTCCTAAACAGAAATGTAGAAGTGGATTGGGGGTGGGGACAGAAGGGGGCATTGGGGGAAGACACTGGAAGTGTAGGAGGGACAAGAAATGGCGGCCCTGATGTAAAATAAGTAAAGTTAAAAGAAAAGAAAGCTCACAAGAGGCAGGAGACGGGAGGGTAGGAATATGGTGTCTCATAGACTCAACAGGACGCTCACACTTTGAACTCACAGAAGCAGAATTTCTGAGCGTAAGACCCGAACAAGATGTTGCCAGTTGACATCGCAGCACAGAGAGTCAGGTGACTCAAAGCCCCCACAGCGTACTTAGGAACTTGTGGCAGTTTATGGCTTCAGGGGGATGAAGACTTGGTTTCCTATAAGAGTGTGGCCTAAGGTGAATTTTGAAAGCAAGAAATGATGAGAAACCTGAGAAGCTTAAGATTCCAGGAGACGGGGAACAGCCATGAGAAACGGCGAGGCCCACAACAGAGGCCCTGGGATCTTGGTTTTCTTGATATCAGATCCCAACTGCCAAGCTCAACTTCATGCAAATAGTCAGTAGTTATTAAATATTTTCTAAGAAGCTGAATTACTTGCTGTGTGGAAGGATTTGTGAAGAACATAGCGTCACCCTTGTAACTTTTAACATGATGCTAAATCAGTAACCAGGTGTCCAGTGACAAAAGAAAAAAAAAAAACAAAACTGGCCAACAGTTCCATTCACCTGGGAGGCCTTGCTTAAATATTTGTTTGAAAACAAAATCTAGATAATGTAGTTAATAGCTTCCATTAGACAATAGCTTCGCGTTAGACCATAACCTGACACGGTGAGAGACGTGGTTACACTCGACCGTAGTTTTCAAATTCTATTCATTTAGTAGTTGTGTGTGCACACCTGCCTGCCTCTGCCTCCGTTGCCTATGCCACCTCACGGGCCTGCTGTCTGGTTTTTCAAGGAGTCTAGGATCAGACTCAAGTCTTCTTTCTAGTGAGCCAAGGACTTCACCTATGAGCCATCATCCCCCACCCCCCACCCCAACCCACCCCACCCCTGCCAGGAGGTTTTGTTGTGAGGGTTTATTAACTGATGTGAACTTCAAATGATGAGAGGGACACCAGCAACCCCGAATCCATTTGAGAGGCGACACAAAAGGAAAGACCATCTAGTTCAAAGAGGAGTGTGATTTATTGCATCAGAAGTATCTGTATAATCCAGTGGGACTGGATTTTCGACCTGGTTTGGATAAGTTCTGCGGCCACATGAAGCTCAGTGTCTTTTGGTGGCAATTGTGTCTCTAAAGAAAAGGAAAATGGACAGATTTTTTTTCTGTACTTTCTTCAAGACTACTCGTAAGTTATAAAGTTTCAGTATTATTTGTGAAAATAAGAAATGATCTTCGGAGCTGGAGAGATGACTCAGTGTTCTTCTAGAGGGCCTGGGTTCAACTCCCAGCACCCACATGGCAGCTAACAACTGTCTGTAACTCCAAAGATCTGACACCCTCAGGCAGAAATACATGCAGGCAAAGCACCAATGCAAATAAAATAAATTATTTTAAAAATGAAAGAAATAAATTACCTGCAAGTAACAATAATTGATGAATAAAGTGTGTACTTGCTTTGGTTTTATAAGATAGAATCAGGGCCTGAGAAGGCAGCTCAGTTGGTAACAATGCTGAAAGAGCATGCATGAGGTCTAGAGTTTGTGTGTATGTGTGGATGGATGGATGGATGGATGGATGGATGGATGGATGGATGGACAGACAGACAGATAAGCAGGTAGACAGACAGGTAGATATGTAGAGGGGAGATGTTTTTGTATACCTATATAAATCCAGAATCCACAAGTGAAAGAAAACATTCAATATTTGTCTTCCTGAGTAGTTTTCCTTTTTTTCCTTCCTTTTGCAAAGCACATAAATATCTGTAGACAGAAGTTTCTGCAGCTGTTCAGTCCCAAATAAACACACAGAGGTTTATATTAATTATGAACTGTTTGGCCCATTGCTCAGGCTTCTTATTGACTAGCTCTCTCTTGATTATTAACCCATTTCTAATAAGCTACATGGTCCTGGCTTACCAGTGATGCCCAGATCTCTTGCTTCTTTGGAAGTTACATGGATTCTTGCTGGTGACTCACTCCCCGAGTTCCTCTTCCCAGAATTCCCCTAGTCTGGTCGCCCCGCCTATCCTTCCTGCCTGGCTACATCCTGCCTGTCCATTGTCCAAAACAGCTTTATACATCAACCAATAAGAGAAACATATATTCACAGCATACATTAGGACCTCCCCATCAAATATCTAATTTATGATAAATAAGACTCGACTATGTGTAGGTCATGCTCTTTTTGATTCACTCACCTGTGTCTAGGGTGATCTCAAGTCTTGGCTACTGTGACTTGTGCAGCCATAAGCATGGGTGGTAAGTGTCCCTGTGGCAGGTCTCCTGGGCACTTTTCAAGTACCATGTATAAGAGAAGGATACCTGAGTCACATGGAAGGTCTGTTTTCAGCATTTTGAGGAACCCCCATACTGACTGAATGGATCAATTTTCCCTTCAATCTCACCAATATTTGTTGTCTGTTTCCCTCATGTTGTTTGCTTTCTTAATGGGAGCCATTCTGATAAGAGGAGATGGAATCTGGATGTGTGATTTCTCCTCTTGTCTAATAAAGGGGTAGGGGTGGAACGTGGGGCACCGCAGCTGCTTTTCTTTGATTCGCTCTCTCACGTTCAGCAGGTTCAAGGTCAACTGCCGCCATTGATGATCCCCGTGTTCCCTCCTGACCAGCGGACGCTTGCTGCAGCTGCCCAACAAGGATTCCTCCTTCCTCCTGGCTTCAGCTACAAGGCTGGGTGTAGTAAGTACCACTGAGCTGTTAATTCCAGAGTGGGTGGAGGATGTGGCTTTCAGTTGGACCATTTAATGTAACCGCCACACCAACAGCAAGAAATGAGTTCATTCACTTAGCGTATTTATTTTACAGATAAAACACAATCGCAGGGTAGGAAGGGTCTTTGTTAGTATCCGTAAATGGGGATCTCATTCCTGTGCTTCAAAAGCCAGAAGTCATCCTTTACACCTCACTTTTGTGCCATCTACTTCCAGTGTATTGCTAAAATATGAACATAATTTGGGGGTTGGGTTTTTTCCTGAGGTACTTTCCTATAGGTTTTCATTGCACAGTAGGTTAACTGAATTCTGTAGAGAGAATGGGACCTTTGAGTCCTTCACATAGTAACAGCCGGTAGTTGATGGAATGTGAGATAATTGTCATAGACTCGTGTGTGTGTGCCCTGTCCCCTCCCGCACTGGCCATGGGGTCTGAGAAAGTTACAGCATCTTTAAGATGGAGAGAGCCTCCGAATGACTCTGTGAATGATGTGAGTCACTAGGGTGGGACCTTGAGGTGCTACTGCCCAGCCTCACTTCCCATTTTCTCCTTGATTGCTGACTGTGGACTTCTGACAAGTCCACAGTCTTGTGGAAGGCAGATATTTCACTGCGATCTGCCTCCTTGCCTACATTGCCTCTTGTTGTATACTTTGTAGGGCATCAGGGACATAGCCAACACTCAACAATTCCTCTGAATTTCTCAGTTCTTAGAACAGTCCATATTCTTTCTGGATGTTGACTTCTCACCAGAATGGGACACTCTCCCTGGTGAGATGACCCCTCCTCCAGCTCATGTCAGGGTTGATTTCTTGGGCCTGTGCATGGTCCCCCTTCCCCTGGCCCCTCTATGCTTTCTCAGTTGTTCAATATAATATAAAGATTTAAAGAGTAGAAATAAGTATTAAAATCACAGGTGGAAAAATGCAAAACATCATCTAACAGGAAAATTAGAATTAAGTTCTAGTCAAGTTGTGTAGAGAGTCTTCAACTAAATGTCCCAGCTCAAGTCATAAAAATCCATACTCCAGGCACCTCCCTGAGGAGTAAACAGCCCACCACCACAGATAGTGGTAAGGTTTTCTTTATTGAGATACAACAATCAATCGAGAGGGAGGAGCTGGAACCAGCACCAGTAGCTTAGGGAGCAGAAGAGAGAAGGGCCGGGGTCTCCACGTGCAGCCCTTAAGAATCTTCCCTTACATCAACCCCGTCTTCCCTTCACCCTGCCCTCATGGGTGTGTCCCTGGTACACCTGGCACCTGACTGGGTTGCCTGGGATGGGGCTAGGGTGTCTCCCTACACCTCCCTGGGAAGTTGTTCACTCCTTTGGCCAGTATTCCTCTTGACTTGGTTTTCCTGTGTTTTCAAATAAGCCAGCATATTTTATTTCCACCCAAGACCCTTGATTTATCAATTTCCTAATACAAACACATAGTTATAATTTTGTAGATCATCATTTAATCCAGACACATAGAATTACTCTTTAAAAAAAAAAGAACAACTAAGGGCTATATTCTAAGGGTTTAAAATTCTCAGAATAATTTTCTTTCTCAGGATGGAATTTTATATTCGATTGTTACCTTAAAGCTGTGCATTTTTAAGTGTAAAGGGTCTTTGGTTTTCTGTTTGCCCAAAGAATTGCTCCTTACTTGAAATGTGTAGCAAATGTGGTTTTGTTTTTTTGTTTGTTTGTTTTTGTTTTTGTAACCCAGCTTACTAAAACCACAAAAAGTCACTGCATTAGCAAATATTTCGCAGAAGAGAAAAACACACTGGCAATGAACAGCAGATTAACTATAGACCCAGAACCGGTCAGGAGCACACCGCTCCCGGCTCCCTTTAACAACTGCCTTGTTGAGTGTGTCCAGCCACATGTGTCATGTTTCAAACCAAGTTTTCCCTTTGTGAAAATGGTTGGTATTTTAACTGTTGGCTATTCATGCCTTCGGTGCTTAAGTTATAAGCGATTCCACTTTTTCAGTTACCTTGGAAATAAAACAGAACAAAGCTTTTACTGCTGCTGGCCAACTTCAGCTTGGCCCTATGCCAGACCCTAGAACTTAGCAGAAGTGGGTTGTGAAAGAAAGTGGCCCATCTTGTTGACACCCAGGTTCTTGGGGCAAGCCTCAAGGAGGAGCTGGGCGGATGTGATAAATAGTCTATAATGTTTCCTTTCCACCAATCACAGGGCACAGAAGGAAATGGGGGGGTGTAAAATAAAGCCTGCCCTCCCATCCCTGGCCCATTTCTCTGTGGCTGTCAGCCTCCGAGATTTCTGTGTGTGACAGTTGCTTTGAGTGGTATGATGAAGTTCTTGGTGACAAACACTAGTCAGCCCACAAACCTTGTGGCTCTAAAGCCAGAGACTTTTCCTCTATGAGTGCAACCTAGGGCTGGGATTGGTTCGGGAGCTGAAATGTGGAACCTCAAGTGTTCATGGTAGGCGAAAGCTGAGGAACCTGGCCAGTGCAGCCTGGGTCAGCATGCCCTATTTGCAGGAAAAGAGGCTTCTTGTTGGAGCACAGAATCATTGTTCCTGTTTTGAAAATAATGATAAAAATCGTGCCTGCCGTGGGGTGGATAAACACATTGTCACACAGCTCTGGCTGCAAGAAAACACAGCAAAGACCCATGGCAGCTGTAGCTCAGTAGCCAGAAACATCTGAGCAAACTGACGAGATGCATGGAAAGGAAACATTAAGGGATAGTCCCCTTCCCCTGTACTCTGACTAGTGAGTCTGTGTCAGTTCACAACCATGAGAATATTGATAACACTCTCCAACATTCTGCCTGGGCACAAAAAATACACATCTTCATGAATCCAGGCCTAGTTATTCATTTTTCTACTTATTTTTAAGACCTAAAAGAAAATACTTATAAACTTCTGTGGAGGCGAGAATAATGGCATTTTGTTGTTTATTGTTTTTGATGAATGTAGACAGAGCCTCACCCTGCAGCCCAGTCTTTGTTCCTCAACCTACGACATCTTACGTTTACAGGTGTCAGTCTCCATACTCAGCTACAAATAATGATGAATTAGTAAACTAAATGCTGTCTCACTCGAGGAAGGAGGCCTGGGTTTGAAGGAGTCACATAAAAACACTGTTTTGGTAACTCAACTGAATCTTACTCAATTCACTTAAGGGAAAAAAATAAGTCAACTAATAGTTATTTTTTTAAACTTGTTAGTACTGTCTAAATTCTTAACCAGGCTGCAATGTGAAAAATAAATTTATAACATGTGTCTTAAAATTTCAAGCCTAATTTATCTCTGGCAGTACTAGCTCATTGGAAGCAGACAACAATAATGACGACCCATTAAATAAGTTTGGGATACAAGGTGCCCAAGATGTTAGTTCTGAATTATAAGTCAAGTGGGCACACAGACAGTTTAGTTCAATCACTCCAAGTGGCTCAGAAGTGTATGAACACTGCCTTCTGAGTAAAGCCCTAACTTGTTAAGTAAAGAAATTCAACCCATGAGCTGGGGAGGCTTCTGCCAAGCACCTATTTTCAAATAAAAGTTTAAGGATCCTTGGCACCTGAAGAAATACTTCCTGTTGGGAGGAAGACACCCTCCCCGTAGTTGTTCACCTTAGAAACCCAGTCCTACCCTAAAGGGAGTATGTCAATGTGGAGTGTGTGTGTTGGTGTGTACCCAACACTTTCCATTTTGGGGGAGGTGTTTGAGACCGAAGTTTGCTGTGTTGCTTTCTCTGTCTCTGGGCCCTTCTCTCTGTGTGCAGCTTCCAGCTGATCGTGTTCAGGAGACTCCCTGGTCCTCTACAGCAAGTCATTCAGAGACAGAATTGGAAGAAACAGATGACTCACTCACTGGTAGCTTTAGCCCTCTGACCTTTCTCTCTCTTCTTGTGCCCAACATTTCCAATCCTACAATTCTAATAGTCACAAGCATTGGAAATTTTGACAGAGAGGCATTTTATAGGGAAATAATAAAACCTTGAGAAACATCAAAATTCAATAAAAGAGCAAATTTTTTTATGCAGAGAATAAAAATAAGTTGGAAAAGAGCTGGCTTGATCACTTAGCCCAAGGTGTGAATTGAATGTGTCATATGACAATTGACACAGAGTCTCCTTGATAGATGGACAAGAACCCAACATCCCATGCCAAGGACCTCAGGGTGGTCCTGCTTAACTCCCAGGGGCATGTTGGGTATTTTTTTTTTAACAATTCAAAGATAAATCTAGCAGCATCTCTTTGGCACTTTGCAAACTTTCATGTTTAAGTTGTGTGGACTTTTCTACTTAATAAGGGTGAATGGTTGGATTTTTTTTCTTTTCTTGTGAAAGTGACATTAAAAGTGATTAATGCCACTGGAAGTACCTTAACTCAGGAAGGTTGCAGAGCTTTCCGCCCAGTGTGGTGTGTTGCCTTGCGGTTGTTGTTCTTTAAACTTTGTTGTCCCCTCTTATTTTTTAAACCAGGAAGTTTTCATGAACATAAAATGACAAAACTTATTGCAACAAAACTTACAGAACCATGTACACTATTGTGAAGACAGTTGATTTATAGATCTATACCAGTTGCTTCTTCCCTGCAGGTTTTCTGTTGTGTTTGTCTTGACAAAATTTGCCCAATCCCAGATAGGCAACAGCCAAGTGTGAAGCACTTAGAGTAGCAGAGCTTGGAGGTGGAATGAGGTTCCAATTCTGTGGGTTTGCTACCGTTCCAGCAAGGGTGGTGGTTTGGATAAGTGCCCCCCCCCCGCCATAGGCGCACACATTTGAACACATTAGTCTCCAGTTGGTGGCGCTGTTTAAGACAGTTGTGGAACCTTTCAAAAGTGGAGCCTTGATGGAGGAAGTGCATCACCGTGGGTGGGCTTTGAGAACTCACAGCTTCCTCCACTTCCTCTTGTGTATGTGTGTGTGTGTGTGTGTGTGTGTGTGTGTGTGTGTGTGTGTGTGTGTGTGTTTCCTGTGTGTGAATGAAAGCGATAGCTCCCTCCCTCCCTCTGCTTTTGCTCTTACCTGCAGGACAAGCTTTTCCTGATATTATGGGTTTCACTTGCTGCCGTGGCTGGCTCAAAATGATTCTTTACAGGAATAAACACTTTCAAGCTCAGCAATTAAATCAGACTCCACCCCCACCCCCCCCGAGGCTTTAACTTATAAAATTTAGGGAAGGGAGAGAATTAGGGGTCTAGGGAGAAAATTAATCCCGGTCATATTTACACAATACAGAAGCTTTAGGACGTGATGAGCTCTCCCTTCCTCTGCTGATGACCATGGAGCCTGCAATCTCCATCATCAGGACCGGCTTTCCCTTCTACAGGTTTAGTAAATGTATCACATGATGGGGTTGGGCTTGTGCCTTGGTGATTGCTTGGACACTGATTGCTTATGACCTGTGTGTCAGCTGACACTGCAGACACTGTTAAATCAGAAATTAGCATGTGGTCTTCTAAATGCCAGCTCGTGGGCCCTGTGCACCAGAGAGACACAATGGAACCCATACAGACTCCCATCAAGCAATGAAACATGTGGCATTAACTAGAAACAGAACATGTCAACAAGTTAGCCCGAGGAAGTTGCTGGTATTTAATTCCTAAACATTAATTTTATTGTGGCGTATGAGGAACTAATTAACTGAGTGTTTCCTTTCTTATTGGAAGAGGAAACACTGTTCAGAAAACTGATGAGCAAATACAGCATAGTTTAGGTTTATTAAGATTGGCTTATCAACTTCTATTTATTTAAACTAATCTCATAAGGCAATTAAGTATTTCAATCCCTATATTGCTATTTTATTTAGCACATTTCTGAAAATTCAGTCGATGTGCTAAACTGCAAAAAGAGTATATGAATGCATCCCTGCTTCCATAGAGCCGAGAGTGACTAAATACAGTTCGGCAAAAAGGAAGAAAGAAAAAGAAAAATCGCATAACTGCTTCAATATGAGCCTAATAAACAGACAAGTGGAAACAGACACGTGAAAAATGGTAACAGAAAACATCCAAAACTTGGTAGTAATAAAGAAAGTAGTAAAAGTTAAGGGGACATCAAATCACGGAGCTGGAGAGATGGTTTGGAGGTTCAAAGCATCTTCCAGAGGACCTGAGGTGATTCCCAGCACCCGTGTAGGTGACTCACAATCACATGTAACTTCATCTCCAGATGCTCTGACACCTTCTATTGCCCTTTGTGGGCACCACATACATATGTCGTATGCTCACAGGGACACATGAATAGAAACCACATACATATGCCGTATGCTCACAGGGACACATGAATAGAAATAAATGTAAATCTAGAAAGAGGTGGATGTCAAATGAATGAAACATTTCCGTCAGCATTCATTCTGCCACATCTATAAACGCTATTCTCGTCCTCTGCCAAGGGAAGCCACAGCTAGGTGTGATTCTGATGTAGAAGAGACGAGAAGCACTTGTAAATGCCGGGTGTGGCGCTCCCATCGTTTGTTTCTGTTGGTTTTGTGACAATACCTTCTCTCAGGGTCTTAGGGTGTGCATCATGTTCCTTGTGTGCCTCCACTTTGCTAACATTTGGGCAGCCGTGGGGAAGTCTGTCCCAGCTACATTCATTTGTAATCAAAAATTTTTAATTGACTCCTTATAGCTATTTCTAAAGAAGACAAATCATTGTCACTGTAACAACACAACTGGATATTGAGTAGGTGATCCAAGTTTCAAAATAAAGACTGTCAGAATTAACATCACTCATTCTCTAGGTCACAACCTAAGCAAGTCCATCCATTCCAGGTGGCCGCTTTCCAAACTGCAGGGGACAGCTGTGCTGTGTGCTTCCGTGGGAAGTGGGAGAGTCTATGACATCACTCCCGGGTGTATGAAAATGGCCATTTAGAGTCTTGTAGGCTAGGAGGCATTCCGAATGCATTTGCCACTGGTCCTCTCCTCACTGATGCCTGGTTACGTTTCTCATCACCGTGGCCAATACCTGACATGAAGCAGTCTAAAAGAGGCAGAGTTTTAGCCGGGTGTTGGTGGGGCACACTTTTAATCCCAGCACTTGGGAGGCAGAGGCAGGCGGATCTCTGTGAGTTCGAGGCCAGCCTGGTCTCCAGAGCGAGTGCCAGGATAGGCTCCAAAGCTACACAGAGAAACCCTGTCTCGGAAAAACAAAAACAAAAAAACAAAACAAAACAAAAAAAAGAGGCAGAGTTTTCTGTGCATAGTTGAGGAAGGCAGGCAGTCCATCCCGGTGGGGAGGGATGATGCTGGAAGCCCGAGATGGGCACTGTCTTAGTTAGGGTTTTTATTGTTGTGAAGAGACACCACCACGACCTTGGCAACTCTTAGACAGGAAATATTTAACTGAGGTAGTGGTTTATAGTTTCAGAGATTCGGTGCATTTTCATCATGATGGGAGCCATGGCAGTGTGAAGGCAGATGTGGTACTGCCTACATTTTGGCCGGGAGGCAGCAGGAAGTCGATTGACTCACTGGGTGGTGCGCTGAGTGTAGGAAACCTCAAAGCCCGCCCCCACAGTGACGCACTTCCTCCAGAAGATGTGGCCCAGATTAAAGGTATGCCTTCTAGCCTCAAGGTCTGGATTAAAGGAGTGTGTCACATCTATCCTCCTCCAACGAGATGACACTTTCTCCAACAAGGCCACACCTCCTAATAGCACCACTCTCTGTGAGCTTATGGGGGCCAAATACATCCAAACCACCACAGGCACCCACATGGTTCCTTTCTGGAGGCAGAGTGAGCAGCATCTTTCAGTGCTGCCCCCTAAAGTTTCCACAGGCACTGTCCAAACAGGAGGCCAGTGGGCCATGAATCTCTGGGGGACATTTCCATGCAAGCCATGACACCGCAGACTCTGGCACAACCCAAGAAATGAGATGACTAACCTGACAGAACAACAGAATGACTATTAAAAAATGTAAACAATTTAATTGCTTGCTAAACCTTAAGGACAGTCTGGGATGAAAGAGCAAAAGCGTGTGATTTTTGTCTTCATTGACTTAAAAGAATTCCTTTCTTCCAAATTGCTACCTCCTAATATTGTAATCATATTAATCCATTTTCTCCATACCATTCAATTTCCCACAAGACACTGAGGCAGGATGTTGGCATATATTGTGATATAGGTCTGGCTATGAAAGCAATTAGTTAATGAATGAGCCCTCTGTGCAGCCTAACGTGAGCTATTGTACAGTCATTTAGATGCCTCTTTAGGGATGCTGGATCACAGAGGTAAGAGGAGCCTCCTTTGATTCATTGTCCCCTTTTCCAAGATAGCAAAGTTCCTGGGATGATTAATCCAGGATTTTCATTCACACTAGAATTCTCTAATTATGACCCTAGAGTGGAAGGGACAACAAGGGCTTCGTCATTTATATGCAGACATGTCTGTCTCTTCTGAGAGGTATTTCCTAAAGTGTTCATAAATTAATCTCTTTCTAAACTAGCTATCGAGGTAACTATTAAATAGGATAAAGTTTTCATTTGCCACGCTACATTAAAAAGTCATAAAACTATATTTTATTGAAAGAAAACCTCCTAGTGGAAAAGTATTAGCCTGTGACAGGGCAGTTAAGAGCTAACTATTATCTCACAATGTCTTCTTTTTAAACATCTATAGAGTTAAACAAGACCTAATGTATTTTACTTTCTCAAATAAAATTCACTGACAATATTTGCATTCATTCCTTACCATTTGGTGGGAGTTAATACAAAATATTGCCCTGTCTCATAACAATTTTCACATTAAATCATATTATGCTATTGTAACAAATTTTAAAAGGGGGATCCATTTTCTGCATTAAGAAAGACCTTCTACTTCTCCATTTCTGGATTCAGCAAGCTGTTTGAGGGTAGTTGTTACATATCTAAGTGTTCCAGGCTAGAGAGATAGCTTACTGGCTTCTCTTGTAGAGGACCTGGGTTTGATTCTCAGCACTTAAACAGTGGCTATTAACCCTCTGTAACTCAAGTTCCAGGAGTTAGAAAACCATCTTCTGGGCTTCACAAGCACTATATTCACCCATATGTGCAAAACAAAAATGAAAAAATAACTCCTGAAAACCACCCTTAAAGAATAAATGAATACAAAGAGGTTGGAAGCTCAGCTATTCTTATTGGTATGAAGAGCCACACTCAAGCTTTCTGGTATTACAGAGTAAACTGGCAGAAGACCATCACAGGGATGAAGCATACATTATCCAAGCTTTATATAAAATATTTTCCAGTTTTGCTTTGGCTGTACTCAGGCACTTTAATAAAATGATAATTACAAACTTGCAATGAAAAGGAATGCTGCAATACTTTGGAAACAATACTATTCACTTAAAACCATTGTATCTGGTGTGTGTGTGTGTGTGTGTGTGTGTGTGTGTGTGTGTGTGTGTGTGTGTAAGCTTGAACATGGATGTGTGTGTGTGTGTGTGTGTGTGTGTGTGTGTGTGTGTGTGTGTAAGCTTGAACATGGACACACCCACAAGGGAGAGAGGACAGAAGACAACCTGTAGGAGTTGGTTCTCTCTACAGGCAGGGATCAAAATCAAGTTTTCAGACTTTGTGGCAAGCCCCATCTCGCTGGCCTAAACATGATTTACATCCACATTTATCTACTCAGATACGAGTTGCCTTTAAAACAAAATATCTACTATAAAAGACAGATTATGGGGTGTATAAGGTAATGGTTCCCTGAAAATATGTGACAGGAAATTAATCTTTTCTTTCTTTTAGATGCTTTTTTAGAATGTGGTGTGGAATGAAAGCCAGGGTGCATGTGTAGACAAGCGCTTTTGCCCTGAGCTGTATCCCCGAACCCTTCTCTGTATGACCTAGGCCTCCACCCTTCTCCATTATCTGTTCTCTTTTTATAGGAAGCAAAACACTGTGTGTGTCTGAATTAAGCATTGTGTAAAAAACAATCTGTTTCTTATTTGCAGAATTATTTGTTCATAATATGCTTCTTTCACTAAATCCTAAACTTTGGATCCAAGTCTAGTTCTAGACACTTGATTAGCTTCATAAATAAATAAATTCTCCATTCTCTCACTCACTCACTCACTCACTCACTCACTCACTCACTCACTCACTCACTGTGAAACATGTTAAATGAGGCAGCATTGTGCCAGGTAGTGAGTATTTAAAGGTGTGTAAAACACAGTCCCTGCTTTTGGTGTGTCCATAATCTAGTTGGGAAGAGTTGAATTATTCTAGTCTGAGTCTCTGTGTCCACCCAAAGCTTACATGCTGCAATTCCTGTCCTTGTGGTGATTCTTTTGGGAACTGGAGCATGCAGTTAGACATGGTTAGGTCAGGACAGCGAAAGCCTTGGGAATAAAGATGAGGTAAGCTGTTTTGCCCCATCTGTGGAAGGCTTCTACAAGTAGCATCAATGAAATGATAAACAGTCTGTCATTAGACTAGAAACTGGGCAATCCCTTGCCTTCAGGGTTCCCAGACTCCAGAGCTATAACAAGTGAATGTTACTTAAGCATGAACAGGGCTCTCCCCTGTAAGCCTACCACTTTGAGGGCTGAAGAAGTTGATTGCCCTTGAAGAGCTGTAAGACACCCTGAGCAAGACAGAGCTGGAGTGGGGAAGATAAGAGAGGTGGCAAGGAAGGCTGCCTTGTTTCCTAGGTCCCTTGTTTCTGCTAATCTGGCATGGTGGGCCACCCATGATGATGATGAAACAATAGAAATATGCTGTAAATATGCCTAACATTTGAAAGGAAGTGTTTGGAAGAGAATTCATCCAAACCAATGGATGAAAACATACCCAGGAATGGTTCTGAGGGTGGAGATATATCTCTTCGTCCAATCTTGAGTGATGAAAGCAATTAACACTTGATGTGGTGGAGGCACATTCTTACACAGAAATCAAAAGATAGAAATGGTATACCCTGACCTATAGACAGTATGACAAGGGCAAGTCTAAGACATGACAGTACAAGCGAGTCACATAAGGACCTGAGACTTATTCAAGGAAATATTTTACAGCTTAATATGAACATATTGTCAAATAATTAAAGAACTAAAACCTGGGTTGAGGTCATATAAGGCACCCATACATCTGTATTTCTATCTACCCATACATCAATGTATTCATTCATACATCCCCTGTCTTCCCACATGCCCATAAATCCATTTGTCCACCCTCCCATCAATCCATCTACCCTATCCACCCATCCATCCACCCATCTACCCATCCACACCCTGGTAAAACTACAAGAGTCTCTCAACTTGTCTCCCAGATTCAAGTTACTTATCAAAGAAATACATTCTCCACTGAGTTTCCATTGGCCCTTGTTATGGCACTCAATAATTATTCATTAATTATATATACATATATAATACATAATATAATATTTAGTGGCTATATGCTGTGTGTTAAGTGCTAAAATGTAATATTTAGTAATGAAAGCATGGTGTCTGTCCCAGCTATTCCAGCTTATGTAAAATCCTCCTCCTCCTCCTGCCTAGAGGTACCATTAGTCCACTCTCAGTTCCTAATAGTGCAGCATCACAGAGAAGGAAAAGTCATGAAGAACACGGGGTTATTTTGACTCATGCTTCTAGAGTTCTGTGGTCAAAGGTCCACATCAGAAAATTGCCCTCTGGTCTGCAGATGTGATGTGGCACATGACATGACACCAAGAGTCATGACGAACAGGATTCCTGTCTCCTAAATTCCCGAGCATTCAGTCATGAGGCTTCCAACTGTAGTCAAAATGCCACAGTTACAGGGCTGGAACTATGGCTCAGCAGTAAAAGGTTCTTGCTCGTCCTTCAGTGGACTGAGTAGGACCTGAGTTCTGTAGGGGATGCTGTAGCCATGCCTGCTTAGGGGCTGGCTACAGGTGTGTCTGACCACACCCTGCCTTACATGCCCTTATATGCCTGTAATAAACACACACAGATACACACCCATTCACACAAAAATGAACTTAACCTTAAGAAATTAATGCCACTGTTATACTGTGTTTCCAACTACTTAATCCTTCACAGTGAAGATTTAGTTTCAGCACACAAACTTCTGGTGATAATTTTAAGTCACATACAAAATGTATTTCAAACAGTCACATTGTATAGTTCTCTGTTTGAGAGGTAGTTTAAGTTAAGCATCATTTAAAGCAAGGATTATGCTTTTATGTTAGTGTCTACACACAGCTATATCTGATACGTGTTAGTAAAATGAGCATTAAGCAATCCATCCATTATGAAAGCTGAACTACATGTTTTTAAATTAGTCTGTGAAAGTCACTAAAACAATCCTTTTTCTTATATAAAGAAAGTTGATGATACTATTTTCAGTTTTGAGATCTTCCTAAATGGGTCTTAAATGTGTTGTATCTCTTACTGACTTGTGAAGATTATATATATATGTATAATATATATATATATATATATATATATATATATATAATCAACTTCTTCTGACCTCCTGGTGTACCTTAGATACATGTCATAAACACACACATATACGTGTATACACACAAAAAAAAGAAATAAATCTTAAAAGATAAACACCACAGTTAGATTATATTCCCAACTTCTTAATCTCACAGTAATGATTAAGTATAAATACATGTATGTGCATCTGTGTATACGTGTACACATAGTTTTGTATATTATATATGTTATATATAACACATACATATATATGATAAATATATATATATATATATATATATATATATATATATATATATATGTAGAATGGTCCAAATTTAACCTAACACACAGTAAATATTAGCTACCCACACTTTAAACCAGTGGTGGGGATAAGGAGTTTAGAGGAAAATGAGATTTATTTCCTGATGTGTGCACTAAAATAAAATGGAAAGCTCACCTATGGTTCTGGCCTCTATTTTCTTATGTCTCTTTTCTGCCAACTAATTGGTGCCTAAGCTCGCTGCAGGGGCTGCCCCTTCCTCTCCTGTTCCATCCGGATTAGTTCAGGCCATTATCATTTCCCACTGGATTTACTGCTATGGGTTTAACGTGTCTCTTTGTCTTGCCTCTCCCTCTTCCAATCGATCTCTCTCTAGCCACAAAATTGATCTATCAGGAACACAAATCCGCTGTGTCACTGCCCTGCTTAGTATCGGCCCCTGACTTACCATGCTAGTAAAATGCAAGACTCTGTGAGCTTTGACTTCTGCTTACTACTTGGGCGCATAGCTCACTGTTTCCTTCCTGCACGGCATAGATAGAGAAGGATATACCCGTAGATGTAGTAACAAATCTAGGAGCCTGAGCTGGGTGAGCACTCCCTAGTGAATGGCAGGGCCCCAGAAGCAGAAGATGCTGACTGCTAATTCTCCCAGCAGCCTTTGGGATGGATCAAAGCAACAGCTTCCTTCTCAGCCCCCTTCTACAGTGTCTGCTAAACCTCATTTTGTCTTAGGCTCCTATGGAGGTCTCCATCTGGAAATTAGAGATGTAAGAGCAGGGTATGTTAAGTGCACATCTGAGAAGGTGTTTAATCTGTTCTAGGAAGAGGCTTGTGTATACTCTTACAGACAGAGACATAGAAGATAGATGCTGGAAGGTCCTGAAGTGTAATCTCTTAGTGAAAATAGCCATTGCCTGGGAACACTCAAACCAACTATCTTCCTCTTGCTATAGTCTCTTCCCAGGCTAAGTACTTACCTTGAAGTTTCTAGGATACCTTCAGTGCTCGGTCCATCAGTTTACATGTGTTTGCATGACTGTTTCCTCATTTGATGACAAATGCCAACAGGACAGGGACCTCAAGGTGTACATGTGTGTTTGTGTGCATGTGAGTATGTGTACATGTGCAGCTGTATGCCTTCATGTGCATACATGCTTGCATTTGTGTGTGTGCAAGCATGTTCATATGTGCACGTGTGGGGTGGGGCGGGGGAGTGGCTGTGCGCCTGCGCGTGTGTAAGTTTGTTTCCTGGCACCTAGAGAAAGAAGTCTGGTGTTGTCAGGGAAGCAAAACAAAGATACAATGAATGCTTCAGGCTGATGAAGAATTTGCCACCGTGTTTCAGTAAAGCTGGAGGTTTCAGTAACCTCTGCTTCGGCTCAGAAGCTGCTGACTGCTTTACATGACCCTGGCAAAGGGCACACCCAGTCCTCAAAATCCTCAGCTAAATCACCCTGTTTGGAAAAATTGTTTTCTGTCTTCTATAGAGCGTAGCAACATAACATAACTAGAGGTGATCTGTGAATTCTCATTATTTATGACTCAACACAATCAGTAAGCCTTCTGCAGGGTTTAATACCAGCCTCAGCTTTGGCCTTTGCGGATACACTGTAATCTTGGCTGTGGTGTGACATTATTGACTATCAGCATCTTGTAGCAGGCATGTTAGTCTTTATTCTTTCCATACATCCAAGAAGTTCTGACATTACCCCAGAAATAGAGGTATATAAAATAAGGTATGCAAATCAAAGACTTGCTGATAATAAACAATAACAAAACTTTATTTTAAGGTAGTTCTATGCTGTATATGTAACTTTGTCATTTAATCAAAACCCAGAGCTAACTCGTGGATTAATACTCTAAATGTGCATGTCAATTTTAAAAGTGTTAAATCTCGGTTGAATATCAATACTGAAGGGTGTAGACCACCTTTCCAATTTTTCAGGGTCCTCATGGCTAAGAACAGCACTTTATGTCACTAGGATATAAAATGACTGAAGTATGTTTTGGGCTGGCAAGGTGACTCAGTAGTTCAAGCACTCACTTACCACTCTTTCGGGACCTGGGTTTGGTTCCCAGCACCCATACCAGGTGGCTCACAGCCATCTGTAACTCCAGTTCCAGGGGATCTGACGCCCTCTTCTGGCCTCTAGAGGCATTTGCATGCATGTGGTACACAGGCAGATGGCAGGTGTGTGGGGGCGTGAGCGTGCACGCGCATGCACACACACAGACACACACACACACATATATGCGCATGCACACACACACACATATGCGCACGCACACACACACACACACACACACACTATTTTAAAATGAAATTGTTGAAACGTCCATCCTATTCCCAAGTGAACAATTCTTATGGAAATCAAGTCAGCAAATCAAAAGGAGTGTTTTAAAACTCAAATAATCTAATTTAATCCAAAAATACACTAACGTTGGGCATGAGGAATGAGAGTAAGGAAAATACTGAAAGTCTTTGTTTCTCAAAATTCAACCATTATTTTCCATGAGAGGAAAAAAAAAGTTTGTATATAGAATGAAAATTCTATGACATGCAATAGCCTAGAGGCTAATCTGAAATGTTTCCATCCAATGGTGGGCTCATGTGTGGTGTGAGGGGCTCATGTGTGGTGTGAGGGGGTCATATGTGGTATGAGAGGGCCATGTTTGGTGTTTTCGTGCGAATGCTATGTAGTCAGAAGTAAGGTTGCTGTGAGTCCACATGATGGACACATGATACAGCACAGACACATGATACAGCATGCACACATGACACAGCACACAGAGGCAGGTTCCTTGAGTGTTTGGTGCTGAATTGATTTTGGACGCTGTGTCTTGAGAACCCTGTCACCCTTGCCTGCTGTCTTAGAGCCCCACACTCAGATGCCTGACCCCATGTGGGGTTGTGACCCACAGTGGAGGAAGCTAGGCTTTGGTGTATTTTTCAACCTCATAAAAATTTTATTTTGAACTAGAATTTTCCAGTCTTGGACTTGAAATAAGAAAATTAACTTTGGAACGGTCGAGGGAAAAACTGTTCAAATGGTTAAAAACTGAGGAATAAAAGAAATTACTTTTAAGTAGTTGAAAGTCAATCTGAATAGCATACATGACTGGACTTTAAAAGTCAGAGTTTTCCATTATCTACTATCCAATATGTTCCTCATAAGGTATTTACAAAATACACCAATATTTTCTTGGACCAGTTGACAGATGGCTTGATTGAGTGAAGTACTTCTTTCTACAAAATTATTCTCCTCTGGTAGCCTCTGATTTTTGATTTGTCATATATGAATTTTCATAGATCCCCCTGTCCTCTTCAGGGCATGGCATGCTTATAAAACACATTCTGAGTTTCCTTAATTAAGAGTTAAATTGCTACATTAGGAAATTTCTCAGTGACTGTATTCCTATTTATTTCTTTATTTGAGGCAGATTTCAACATATTTAGCTCTGACTATTTGGAGCTTAAAAAATTTAATAATGAGGTAGACACGGAGTAATGTATGTGACTTTCACATTGGGTGGAACAGCCACTACAGTGTAGCTCCTTGAACAGAGTGCTTATGAAATGTGTTGAAGTCCTGCTTATGATCATATGTTCATACTTTAGAAGATGTATGTGACTGACAGTGCACAATGGTTGTTAATACTTCACTCATTTCAATGCTGCTAAAATTTGTTGTCCTCTGTTCCCTTAAATACCAAACTCATTGCTAAATAGCACCCTTAGACAGCATTGTGCTCTATAGTGAAATGTCACAGACTAGGTGGCTTGGACAGAAATTTTTCTCACAGCTGTAGAAGCTAGGAGATCTTAGAGACAAGGCAGCTCTCATGGAGCATCTTCCTTTGGCCCGTATGAGGCTACCTCCCCTCTGTGTCCTCTCTTAATGCTCCCCAGGGTGTATGTGTTCTGATGCCATCTTCTTATAATGCCTCCTGTCAGGGCTGCAGGGAATGGCTCAGAGTACAAAACTATTACTGCATGTGTCTACTAGCCTGAGTTCAGTCCTTGAGACCCATGCTGGACACACCAGTTCTCACCTATAGTCAGCACTCTTAGGGTGAGCTGGAAGGAGAGCCAAGAGAATCAGTCAGAAGCTCACTGGCCAGTTAACCTGGAGTGCATAGCACAGAGGGTAAGACACAGCAAGAGAGATCATGCCTTAACAACGTGGGAGACAAGAACTGACACCCAGAAGATGTCCTCTGAGTGCAGCATGTCTACCCCGACATGTACATGTACACAAACACACTCACAATCAATTAATTTTAAAGTATGGACTCCTCTTATATCCAATAAGGCCTGTTAGTGAATGCATTTTACTTATTCGTCTCTGTAAATCCAGGTGCAATGAGGTACTGCAAGTTAGGGCTTTACTACATCAACGGGGGCTACACAGTTAACTCAACCCATAGCACACGTATACAGTTGCCTACTGCTTATGGTTATTTCATATATATCCATACATTTACATATGGGCAATATGATGCGCTCACAACATTTGTTGATATATACAAACACAAAGAAAGGTAACTAAATATTGTCATGAATGTAAGGAGTAAAAATGGTAATATTCTGGTGTGTATGCTTTTAATGTTACAGAGTAGATTAGATCTTAATTTGTGACTTTTATATACGCAGATAGACATTAGTGACCTAGAAATCCAAACCACCTTTGCAAGTGTGCAGTCCCATCCAAATGCACTGAGAGCTTGAGTTTCTGAAATATATCTAGGTCATCAAGTCCACCTGTCACTTAATCTCCTTAGTAATATGGTTAAGATTGCATTTCTGTCTTCTTTCTCTTTATTTTTTTCTTTTGTGACAGCATCTTTCTATGTAGCTCAGGCTGGACTTGAATTCACTATATCACCCAGGCTGTCCTAGAACGGTTGCTCTTTCTGCCTCTGTCTCACAGCTGCTAGAATTACAAGCAGGAACCGCCCACCACCATGGCCTGATGCTCCTTTGTCATCTGTTGCCTTTCTGCGTCCCTGTATCCAAATCTCTTTGGTGATGGAGTGTGCAAATGTCTCTCGTCTCTGCTCCCTTCTGCTAACATGGATCACCATTTAGGGTGCATTTCTGTTCTCAGCCTGAACATCACACTCATGTTCTGATACAGGTTTCAAGGCCTTCTTCTTGTCCCTTGACCCCCCTGCCACCTGAAAGCCAGCAAAGTCACATTAATTCCTCTCTGCCACCTTTAACTAGTCTTTAAAGCCTGAAGCCTAGAAGCCACCGCCTTTAACTCCTGTAGCACTCAGCAATGGCCTGTACAACTCAAACATGCTCCTGGGTAGGAGAGATTAATGTGCAATGACTAGAGACCCGGATTTGTTTAATTTTATTGTGTACATCTCCCACAGCACCCGGCAGATTCCTAATCACATGGTGGATGTAGCAAGTGCTTATTAATTGATTAATTTACAACAGGGGAAGTAAATTATATAAATGAATTATCACTGTGAAGAGCACCGGAGCCTGTTCATGAACGCTTTAGTTAATTTTAAGATTGTGTTCATTAAGTGAGGGATACAAATGAATTACAATGTTGTAGGCATTTACATGATCGATTCTAATAACTATACAATTATAATATTTACCATTTTCCCTCATCTGAACAAACGTAGTTTCAATTTTAAACATTTTCAACTTCCCTCCATTGAATCAGTGTCACACAGATGAAGCAATTAACAGTACCAAATGGCAGTAAAGCCCAAGCCTATGGCATCATCTGCCCGTCACCTTGTTTCATGTTTGTCCCTGCCTTGTCATGGAAACAGACAACACTCTTGTCTGTTGTTCCCCCTCAAATGTTGAGTTCTCCCTGTACCACCCAAGGCCCTACCCTTGTCCATCCCTGGTCACCAGCTACACAGAAGTCTGCTTCTGTGGCTCCCACTTGCTAGTTAAGTCCATCTTAGTCAGTTGTTTCTCTTCTTCACACTTGGGGTTCACTTTCCTCTGTAGAATAAACTTAGATGCCTTAATATTTGCTTATAGAACCCTGAATAATAAGTGATCACCTGGCACCCTCCACATCCCCGTTCACCTCTGTCTCAGCACCTGCTCTGTAGTCCGGCCACTCTGGACCTAGAACATGGTGTAAGACTTCCACTGTTTCTAGTCTTCGTGAGCATCCTCTCTCTGCCTGGAATGCCTTTTTCTCACCTTTGCCCAGCTCAATTTCCGTAATTCAAGGTCAACTTAAACATGGCTTTTTCCAGAGGGTTCTTTGTTCTCTTAGACAAGATTTGGGGGAGCCAATATATGTTTACCGAATTATGGATTTCCTTACTAAATGCTATATTTTATAATACATTTTTTTTATTTACCCAACCCCCATCAACTGTAAACTTCATGAAGAGCAGATCTCTGTTTGAAACCTGGAACAAACTTATGATTTTGGGGTGGTCCCCTTTGCTGTCAACTTGACACAACCTGTATTATCTGGGGAAAAGAATCTCAACTGAGGAATTACTGAAATCAGATTACCCTGTGACTATCTGTGGAAATTGTCTCCATTGTCAATCGCTGTAGAAGATTCAGCCAATTGTGAGTGGCATCATTCCCTAAGCAAGGCCTTGAGCTGCATGAAAAATCTAGCTGAACAAGCAAGAGGGCAGCATTGGTATGTCCCTTCAGCTGTCCCTGCTTCTTGACTACAAATAATAAGTGGTCAGTTTTATGACAAGCTGTCTTGAGTTCCTGGCTTGAATTCCCCTCAATGAGGGAAGGTAACTTGGAATTGAAACTCAAATAAGCTCTTCATTCTCCTAGTTGCTTTTTATCAGGTCATTTGTCACAATAACAGAAACAGACCTAGAACATTATCTTTAAGAATAAAAGTACAAAACATTGCCTATATAAATATTCCAAACCAGTATAAAATATATATTATGATGCAAAAATCACGGCCAAGTATAAAATTATGGAAATTGGTGAAAGGAAGATGGGAAACAGTGAACATGCTTCTAAGGGGCCTCTCTGGAAACCTCCAGCTTGAACTTCCCTGCATTCCTAATAAACCCCATGTTTATGTCAGACTTTCTCAGTGTTCACCTTCCAGTACCAAGAGCAGTGGTTACCATTTACCTCAGATACTCTGTGTTTAAAACTGAATTATCTTAATGTTGTTAATGCATACATCAGCAGGTTCTTGCATGAATTCATTTTTTCTTGTTTATCAAGAAAGCCTCTCGCTGTGTAGTCCTCACTGACCATAAATTGAAGATCCTCCTGCCTCAGGTTCCTGAGGTTTATAGACAGACACCTGGCTTCACACATTCAATTTCTAAAACCAGTGTAATATATTAGAAAATGTGTTCTTATAGACATTACTTTCAATTTCTTGCTATATCATATTTCCAGTAGTTAACTAATGTGCAGTATTGGTTATATTACTAACACAGAGTTGGCTACTAAGCTGACTTCTGCCTTTTGTCTTATTAAGCAAGTAAAGATGTCTGTGTCTGCATCAAAAGTACACAAAATAATCCATGTACACCTCTAGCATCTGAATTTTTATTGGATATATGATGAGAAAAACAAGATTAATTTTGAAGCATATTTTAAAGACACAATTTTGAAAGATCAATTTGTCTGTTGCCTTTAAAATATACTTTTGCCAGCATTTATCTCCAGAAAACAAAGATGTCAATGTTTTCTATAATGTCAAAAAGAAAAGAAAGGACAAGCATGAAGTGTTTTCTTGACTCTGAATTTGTCCATGACCTATTAAAGAGATCATTTTAATCCAGGCCACAATACAACATTCAAAAGATTAGTTAATGGTTTAAATCTTTGGTGTTTAGTTCGTTAAAATGAAAGTGAGTTAAGTTCCTTCTGTGGTAAGACTGAAAAGTTGGCAAGGAGGGATTTCCTGTGCTCCTTTTAAGACTGCAGTGGTGTGTGTGTGTGTGTGTGTGTGTGAGAGAGAGAGAGAGAGAGAGAGAGAGAGAGAGAGAGAGAGAGAAACAGAGACAGAGACAGAGAGAGACACAGAGAGAAAGAGTGTGTGTGTGAGAGAGAGAGAGACAGACAGACACACACACACACACACACACACACACACACACACACACACACACACACACACACACAGAGTGTGTGTGTCTCTGTCCAAGTACAGCCTCTGAACGGCGTGCCCCCAACCCCCATTTTCCTAAATACATGATGAAAAAAGGATGAGGTTTCAGCCTTAATTGCTCGCTCCTTTTATTCACATTCCTCTCTCAGCCAGGGTTGTGAAGAGTTGGTAAAAGGCTACACAATGGAGCTTTTCATTAGGCCCCAGCCAGGCGCACAAAGGCAGGCTTTTGGAAAGAGTGAATGCAGGAGTTTAATTTGCAGGTGGAGAGGAGATAAAAGGTGCTGACGCCTCTATTATTCTCTTACTTAGGTGACCCTTACCCTGTTCAGCTGATCCCAACCACCATGGCAGCTGCCGCAGCAGCGACCCCAGGCTTAGGCCCACTCCAGCTGCAGGTAAGTCTGGGAATAATGCAGGGATTGCAGGGGTTAAGTAAACACCAAAGACAACCACTATCCTGTTAGCACAAACTACAACTGAGGACTGAGATTTCTGTCACACGGATGTTTTGTTTTTACATTTTCTGTTCTGATCCTCAACCCAAAGGTTCTCATCAATTTTGGTTGTTTGCTCTGCACTTAATCTCCCTGTATTTTTGCCATGTCCTGGTAAGGTTTAACAAAGTGAGCTTCAGTGTTGCTCTTGGTGGTAAGCAGCATGAGTTTGTCATAGAATGGTCTCCACGAACAACAAACAAGCTGTCAGAGTTACCTAACCATGCCTACGGTCCAAGGCAACTGAAACAGAGTTTTATTTAAAAGCATTGACAACACCTGGTGTCAGTAAAGTACTCAGAGCCATTTGGTCTCCTTGCTTACTGCAGATCATTAGAGCAAGCTAGGAAGAGCAGACCAAAGCCAGCGGGTGTCCATTTGAGCTTGAGTTTATCCTGACCTCCTAATAGAGACCTTTTTGCCCTTCAGGTTGTATATTTCCAGTACAGCCTGGAAAGTCAATAGCCTTACCAGATGTCCAAACGATTTTAGAAATTATGTCTCTGAGGTTGAAAAGAGAATCAATATGATTTTAGTAGAGGGAACTTTCCTTATCTCAATCTCTGAATTGGTACCCCATAAAACATTCCATATGCCCCATCATTGTGAGCCTTTGAATTATGCAATTAATGAGCTAATATTCGGTCCTATCTCCTGTTTTACAAGCATGGGAAACACACTATGCAAAGCCAGGTGTCCTGCAGTCACACTTCATACAGCTGAACTGTATCCATGATTGTGACTTGTCATAGACAGCATTAGTCTAGATAGTGTCTTACGTTTGATCAAGAGCTAGGTACAAATGATGAACGTACAGATTTGTCAAGAGACTGGAGACTGGCAGCAAGGGACCCCATTGTGAAAGCTGAGAGACTGTTGTACAGAGATTATAACATCCATTCCTAGTTTGCCTCTTCCATGTAAAACTACACCATGGCTGTTTCTCTGAGCTAGGAATACACTGGGAAGTGTTGGGGCCCACAAGGACAATAGAATTACTGTAACACTTGTCCTTTTCAGTGGTATCTGGGGAATAGCAACAGTATGGGAAAGAGATTGTAATAGGTAAAACACCGGACCAAATGTGCAAAGATATACTCATTGTCTATATTTGTGATGGACAAGATATTTTTTTCTAACTTTTTCAAAGAATGGCTTACATTACTTGATATAAGAACATCTATGCCTGTAGGTAATAGAAAATGTCTTTTATAATGAAGCACAAAGAAAAGTTTTTTTTTTTTTTTTTAAAGGAGGGAAAAGAATAGGGGAATTAGAAGAAAATAGAAGGGCAGCCTCAAGCAACAGATTTGAATGTGGAAAGATAAGTTTTTTGACTTAGGACACAGGTTGAAAGTTTCCACCTGCTGGGAATTGATGGAGGGAGAAGGTGACCACAAGATGGATGTGCCCACCAAGTCCCACTGGCTTTCTCTGCCACCGAGTAGCATTGCTCAGTATCCAAGCTGCTTTCCTGTGAAGACATAGTAGAATGTTTGACATAAATTAAGTTTGATTTCCATTCTGATGTCTTTAGCGTTTCCAAAGTTTTAAAGCATGAGTTTCATTACTGAGAAACAAGGGAAGCCTTTGAGACAAAAAAAGGTTTGCTCTTTCTACAAACATAATTTAATCTATACCAGGGCAAGGTTCAAGACCCCCTTAATAAATTGGGTCTTGCGAAGTTCCTTGGTCTACTCTTGAATATGTCCTGTTCCTGCCTCAGTTGTTCTGGCTAGTCTTCAACATGGAACCCTCCTACCTGGCTCTTGGAGGAATTTCAGGCATGCATCCTCCTACCACCTGTGAAAAAGGTTTCCATGTAACGGGTTTTGTATCCATTGGAGTTTCTAATTTTAGTTAGGATCTCAAATAACCTGTACTGTAACACTAGAAATTGTACTGTAATGTAAGAAAATTGGCCATCAAAACATCTTCACAGAAAGCTTCTTGAACACTTTTAAAATTAGCTGCATAAACACGTGCACATAATTTAATTTTGCAATTACAAGGTGGGGGGGGGCGGTATTCACAAGCAATCAAATTCCAAAGGCTTGTCGTTTAAGGGCTTCTAGGTTTTTGCTGAGTGGCTACTGGCATAGTCACTGCAGAGCCTGAATCCCCCAACTTAACTTCATCCTGCTCCATACCTACAAAGACACCTGTCGTCTGCACCCCACCCGAGTGTGAACTTCCCCAGTGGGTTTGAGAGGAGCTGTAGTCTCAACACCTATAGTACATCCACCTCCATTGGGGGAATGTTTCTGAAATGCTCTGTCTGAGGGGGGTATAAGACAGGAACCACTTCTAATGCTTTCAAACTCTGCTTGAAATCTGCTAAGCTCCACTGTCCACCTCTTTATGATGCCTTCAGTGGGCTCCTTATTCCTTTCCAGGGTTTAGACTTCAGCCCTGCCAGAAATTTCATTCACATGTCTGGTTCACATCTCACCATCCACCTGTCTGATATTAGCTCAGAAACCCAATTCTAAAGACCAGACATGAAGAAAGAGACCACTTATACATTTCCTTCTTAGGCACAAACAACGCCCGTGGAGAGGCAGAACAGCACACAGAGGCTGAGTGGGGGGATTTACTGGGCATTTATTAAAGTTTCCCAGTAAGCTGGGGTGGATGACTGTCAATGAATGTGTCCCACCTTCTTGGCCATTGGGACCTGGCCCCATTGACAGCAACCATTTGGGGATGGAGAGTTCTGCTGCCCCTTGCCTCCTGCCCCATTCTTCTTCACAGACAGCTTACAGAGCTTGCCTGAAGTCCTCTTCTGTGTTCCCTGTGGGCTGTGATGGTACCACACCTTGCAGCAAGCATCCCACCATTCTTCATCAAACCATTCAAACTGAAGAACCCCCCCCCCCAATAGAACACAAGTATCCCTTTGGTTGCACACACTCCTCATCTGTCCAGCTGTGTTTTCCTAAGAACTCTCTTGTCTTCCTACTGTGTGAGGTTTTGGTGTTTTGTAACTTCTCAGCCAGTCAGTGGAGAAAAAGCATTTTGGTTTTTCTTGACTTCTCCAAGCTCTGCCTCCTCACTTGGGTGGACAGAGAAGTGAAGTGTATCTTCTCCTATTCTTTTGGGCTTCTAGATTTAGCTTTCTCCAGTAAATTCTGATACATTGGAAAGGTATAAATCTTTCTGGTTTGGGGTGTACACAACAATCATGCTATTCTTAAATGACTATTTTTTCTGTCCAGTTATTAATAAAACAATATTATTTTATTAAATAAAAACAATCTTATTTAACATACCAGTCCCAGTTCCCTCTCCATTCTGTCCTCCATGCCACCCACCATCTCCACATCTCACCCCCCAGGCACTCCTCAGGGAGGGCGAGGCCTCCCATGGGGGACCATCAAAGTCTGTCACATCTGTATCTAGGTTGAGAAGAGCATCCCTCCATAGGGAATGGACTCCAAAAGCCAGTTCATGCACTAAGGATAAATACTGGTTCCACTGCCAGGGGCCGCATAGACTGCCTAAGCCCCACAACTGACACCCACGTTCAGGGGGCCTGTTCTCTTATTCAGGTTCCCCAGCTGTCAGTCTGGAGTCTGGGAGCTCCCACTAGTTCAGGTCAGCTGTTTCTGTGGGTTTCCCCAGCATGGTCTTGAGGAAGGTTGAGTTGGGGGAAAACAGAAAAGGAAAGCAAGAGAAGAGAGACCTTGATAGAGGGAGCCATTATGATGGGTTTAAAGAGAAACCTGGCCCTGGGGAAATTCTCAGGAATCCACAAGTATGACCCCAAATAAATCTAAGCAGTAGTGGAGAGGCTGCCTATTATGAGATTGATGACTACCTTAAATGCTATCCTAGAGCCTTCATCCAGTAGCTCGTGGAAGCAGAAGCAGAGACCCACAGCTAAGCACTGAGCCGAGCTCCCGGGATCCAGTTGCAGATAGGGGAGTGAGGAGCAAAGGGGTCAAGGCCTTCTCCTCCTCAAGGCTGTCAGCATGGCTTTCTCTCTATTCAGCCTGCTCCCTAGATACAGGTTTCGTTTCGTGTGTGTGTGTGTGTGTGTGTCTGTCTGTCTGTCTGTCTGTCTGTCTGTCTGTGTCTGTGTGGGAGGCAGGAGAGGGGAGATGGGAAAAGGGATGAGAAACAGAGATGATCAATGCTTGGAGAACCTCTTCCAGTCAGGTTTTAGGAAAGGGAGCTTTGGTTACAGGGCTGATGGTGCCAATTGCTGTGTCTGTGTATTTGTTTATTTGTTTGTTTTAAAAACATTAGTTGATCCTTATGGGCTTATTTGCTTGTTTTGTTCTCTGCTGCTGTTTGATTTGTTTCTATTTGTGAGGAGTGGTGGGTCCTTCCTGGGACAGCAGTAGGAGCGCTGAGCTGAGGAAGAAGCGGGAAGGACAGGTGAGGAGTTACTTACCCTGGCAGACATGCACGGGTCTGAGTCTATGCTCCTTCCTTGACAGAAGGGGAAAGAAGCCTTAAACAACAATTAGGACATTATCCCTCCTCCCTTGGGTTCAAATACAGTGGTTTTAATTTAAATAAAATGTCATAGCGACTAACGTTGCTTGCTGCTGGGAGGACTATTCCATACCGTCATAGGCGAGGATTTCCTAGGACTATCTTACTTAATTATTGTCACAGTCTGTAGTGTTAGATATTAGCAGCCCTCCTGGACAAGGAAGGAAGGGAGCTTGAGCACAGAGTTCAAACTCCACAGTCTTAACATCATCACATTTGTTTGACCATGCCCAGGACACTTTATTTGTGACTCTGGAGTCCTTCTCTCTCAAGAGTTTCTCAAACGAACTCAATAACTGGAGAATCAAATTGTAACCATAATGTACCCTGGGTGCCTTCTGGAAGCAGTGAGCTGTGGGAATGATGGTGGTGGCTGTCCACTACAGAGTGCTAGCTTTGAGGCTCAAACCACTTTGCAGAGATCCAAGTTCAAATAGTTTCAGGCCCTCGAGCCAATGTGGAGTTCTGAGGATCTCTTTGCACTCCTGGTTAGCCTGATTTACCCACCCTGTTTCCTTCTGGAATAACCTTATACATAGGACTCTGTCCACTTGTGTAACACTCTAAGAAAAGCCAGAGCCTTTATTAAAAGAAACATAGAGATGAGCATGATGACCTTAAGAGACTGTCACAATGACACACCTTAGATGAAACTACTATTTTACTACTTCACTATTATTTTGTGGCCCTGGCAATTACTACCATATGTAATAAAAAAGCACGTGAAAACCGACCTCATTGTATATTTTCGGAGTAGTTACAGTATTTCAAACATCATCATCTCATATATAACTTTTAGTTTTGAGAAAAATGAGTCATTCCCAATTATGAGTGCAATAAAATGAACATGTCATGCCAATTATTTTTTTAAAAATTTCTCTCTATCCAGACGATGGTGGCTTGTGCCTTTAATCCTAGCACTTGGGAGGCAGAGGCAGGCAGATCGCCGTGAGTTCCAGGCCAGCCTGGTCTACAGAGTGAGTTCCAGGACAGGCTCCAAAGCCACAGAGAAACCCTGTCTCGAAAAAAAATTCTCTTAGAGCTAATCCATCTTTATGTCTGATGCCTCCTGCATCTAGGGAAGATGATACAGATGTTCATGTAGACTGTGGACTCAGCCCCAGTTGGACCTCCCCAAGGGTTGTCTTTCCCCATGTGCAGGCTGCTCACTCTGTGGTCTCACCTAGAAGAAGAAGTGCTATCCTGAGCTACATGGCCTCTGCCCCTCCATCTATGTCCTTCCACTAAACATGTCAAGGGTCCATCGTGTTTTTCTCCATCATAAGTAAGGGAGGCCAGCTCATCTTTCAGTCTCAGTCACCTTAGAGTAGTCTTGTCAGTCTCAGTCTTGCCAGCTCACTGCATTGTCTTCTTAATGATCCAGATGATCTTTTGATTTTTGTTTTTAAAGTAACTGTTATGTCTCGTTCCTGCCTAAGCTCTTAGATGCCTCTCTGCTGCCTTCAGTTCTTTCTCCACTCCCCTGAATTGTATTCATTATTCTTCTCCTTGCTGTGACCACATAGCTGACAAGGTGCCACTGAAGGGAGGGGACATTTATTTTGGCTCCCAGTTGAGAGGGATGCAGGCCATCATGGCAGGCAAGCATGATGCTGGAGCTTGTGGCTGTCATGGTAGGGCCATGAGGCTGCCTTCTCGTATCTTGGCAGACCACAAGGTCATAATGCTATGTCCATCTAGCTTTCTCAGGTTTCCACTTTTAGTTAGCCGTGGAATTCTATCATCCATGTTACGATAGGCCGTCTCTCTGCTGTTAATCTTCTCTTGGCACTCCCTCAGAAACACACCCTAAGGTGTATCTCCTACATGATTCTAAATCTTATCAAATTGTCAATCTAGAGTAACTATCTCATTCACCCAGCCAACTCAGACTTACCCTTTGGGTTTCTTGTGGAAACATTTAGTTTATTTCCAGGAAAGACTTGAACCCAAGACTATATTAAGGCAATTGTAGGGTATGTTCTAAATTCTACTACCTGGTTGTCCTAGTCAGGGTTATTCATTCTGTATGGAAATACCCACACCAAAGCAACTTGGGAAGGAAAGGGTTTATTTGGCTTTCACTTCTGCATCACTGTTCTTCTTTGAGGGAAGTCAGGACAGGGATTCAAGCAGGGCTGGAATCCGGAGGCAGGGGCTGATGCACAGGCCTTGGAGGAGTGTTGCTTACTGTCTGGCCAGTCATGACTAGTTTAGCCAGCTTTTGTATGGAAACCAGGACAAAATGCCTGGGGTAGCATCATCCAAAATGTGCTTAGCCTGCTCACACCAATCACTAATTAAGAAAATGACCTACCTACAGGCTTGACAACAGCCCAGTCATGTGGAGACATTTTCTCAGTTGAGGCTCCTTCCTATCCAGGGACTCTAGCTTGTGTCAAGTTGACATAAACTAGCCAGCACACTGGTTTCTACCAATCAAAATCCAGATGTCAGTGGCCTGCTATTATTTGAGTTTCACCAAGTGCTTTCTGTGTATTATGGACTCAATAAACACATGTTACATAGACAGGGGAAGAATAAAAATTGGCATTACAATTTCAATAAATCACTTGATTTTTCTTATGTTACTCTCCTGTAATATAATAAATTTAAGCTTAATATTAATAGTTTATTACATAATCACCTTTTAAAATTATGAACAACAGTTGTGAAATCACATGAACAATTTTGACTTATGCAAGAATAAAAAATAGTTTTAATTTAATTTTATAAGATCATGTTACTATTTTATTTTCTTTAAAAAAAAAAGAAGAAAACTCTTCTTAGTAAAGTGTTTGAAAACCACTATATGTGGCTGGCA
Organism: Cricetulus griseus; assembly: GCF_003668045.3. Lineage (NCBI taxonomy): Eukaryota > Metazoa > Chordata > Mammalia > Rodentia > Cricetidae > Cricetulus > Cricetulus griseus. The sequence continues at coordinate 5,699,827 of NC_048601.1, forward strand.
CCTTGGTTGGCACTATGGTATTTACAAAAATTAATTTGTAAGCTTTCATGATCTGTGCCATCTCCCCAGGTCTCTCTTCTGTCCCTTGACTGGCCAAGCAGATTCCTGGCCTTTGAGATTCTGTGTAGCTCTTCCTTCTATAGGACCCCTTTGCTGGAAGGCTCGTGTTCACCTTCTTTCACTGCATGGTGTAGCTTCGCCTTCCCAAGCCCTGCATTACTGCACTGTTGAAATCGTTAATCAACTGAAGCTCGTCTTTCCACTCATCTGCAGACCCCTTCAGACATGTTCTCATCTGACTGCATGTCTGTGTCCTAGAAGTGGTGTACCCCACCAGGACAGGGTCTGCTCCTTGCTGCATTGCACCTCATGGGACCCAAAGAATGCCTAGCAAATTTCAAGTGCTGAGAATCTATCACGTGCTGAGGGTAACAATAATTTCCAGTAAAATAATGCAACATATGATTAATTTCTGAAGCAAGTTGTACTTAAGCCCCAGGGGAATTTGTGGTTATTTTAGTCTCTATTAGAAGACACTTAGGGTGTGAGAAAGCTTTCCCTAGTTCTGCCTCTCCTGATTGTTCCTCCCCTTACCGTGTTACAACAATGGGCCATTGCATAAACACTGTGTGCTTGTACTTAGAGCAATTGTCTAATTCTTTTGAAGTCATTGTAATTTACCAATGAGAGACGAAATGTTGCAACATCTAATCATTCCTATATTATATGCTAACATGTGCACAGACACACATAAGAATACCCGTGCTGGAGGTGCTTTTATGTGACACAGTATGTCTCATCTTGCCAAGGCAACACTGACGTAAACTGTGTCTAAATAATAGATGGATGTATTTGTCAAAACAGTAACTAGCCAATTAGCACTCTCCTATACTGACTTGACCTGTTTTCTCTTTGTTTCCTTTGATTTCTTTTTTTAATCCCGTTTTGCTAAATACTTTTTTTTCCATGTGCAATTGAATGATTTGGACATTTTTCTTCATCATCTCAGTTCTATTTAAAGAAGGTGGGTTTTTAAATTTATATACAAAATTAACCTAGCTTTATTTCTATATTTAAAATGGAGTCTAACTATTTATACAAATAAAGCTAACACAGAATTTTGGGACATTTGTGTCTAGATGAAATCAGCTAAGTGAAAATTGTCTGTTCCTAATTAATGGAATCCAATGAGTGCAACAGACTCCCATCTAGCATTTATTTTTCCTATTCATTCTCATTAATTTGCATTTTACTTAATGAAAAGAGCATCATGAATCTTTTAATAGTAGTTATACTGTACTGTCCTATTTCTATTTTTTTAAGCTAGGCTTCTAATATTTGAAATTAGAAGGAAATATTTATCCAGTCTCTTCTCACTTTATAAATACTGTGTCTGTCTTAGCCAAAAGATGGTAACCACCTGTTCTACCTATAGGAAGCCAAAAATACCAACTCCAACCAATGATTAATAGTGATAAGCAGAAGGAAGAAAAGATTGGGATTTTTGGACAGTCATATTTTGCTCAAAATAAGCAAGTAGTCCTCAATCAAGAATTCTTATTGAATTAATTAAACTTTAAAATTTTTACTACAACTATTTCAAAGATTCAAAAGAATATTTTCAGAATGTTAAGGCTCTAAATTCCAATTTGTTGTAAAAGAGACAAGGCACTCCTGCAGTGTCAGGGACATGTCCTCACTTGGATGCATGAACCCACCCATACCAGGTGTGTTAGTTAGAGAAGCCTGAGTGAGAGGAGCTGAAATCTCAGTAGCTGTCAAGGCTGAAGCAGCATCAGCTCCTGATGACAGAGCTCCACTGAGATAGACATGGATCAAAACCCTGCCAACCTTTGAAAGACACCGATAATAACGACAAGACACCGATAAATACTTCAGAGTACTCAGGGCTGACAGGGATGGGGCATGACTTTGGGAGTTCAGACAAGAGGGTGAACAGAGAGATCCAGAAAGATGAAGAACAAACAAGCAGATGGAAAGATGTATATCTCATTACAAGGAACGGGTGTATTTCCATATTGGGGTTTTTCTATGAAGCTTTCCTAGTGGATTACCTAACTACCCAGGCTAGAATCTAGACCACAGCTCTTCCCAAGCTACATGGGAATGACCAAGGGCTACCCATTTCAGCTGTAGCTCTAGGAGGCTGCTGGTCCCAACTTCTCTCTGCTTGAGTGAATTTTCTCACAAGGTTAGGAGGCTGAATTCTCTTGCTTCCTCTCTGTTTTTGACCCTGAGCCTGCAGGGCAGACAGACAGAAGCACACGTCGGATTAAACACCACAGCTGCTGGAGCAAGCATTTGCATATGTATAATAGAGGGGAAAAAACCCACAACAATTAAATTATATACAGAGACATCCTGCATACTAAAGAACATATGCAAATAGACCAGGAAAAGTGCGGCCAGCATTCTCTCTGACTTTTCCAAGCCCATATGGGATCCAGTGGGAGCCCAGCCGTTTTCAGGCATCCTTTAAGGAAGAACCTGATCTAGAGTTATTACCACCCCCAGGGGTCCCAGGGGATGCTTGACATTTGAACAATGAAAATAGTGCTTTCCAAGTTTAAGATGCTAACAAAAATATCAGTACAACAAGCACTTCTCCAGCACCCGTGTTTTGTTGTTTTTTTTTTTATCACCAATTAAACATGCGTAAATTTCAAAATTATTGTTGAATCTCTATCATGGCTGATTTTAAAACAATAGGGCAAACTGTCAGTTTAGTTTGTACCACTAGTCTTCTTTAAAGGATCCAAGGAATATTTATGAACTCAAATGCAGCCTTGGATGTACAGGTCTATAAAGATCGCCACCGGAAATGGGAAGGGTAATCCAAGTGAAGGACAGACATTCCTAAGACCAGCAGCTGCTTGGTTAGTTTTGGTTGATATCACAAAACTGTCAAATATGATGAATTATTCCTGTGGCTACATACAAGCACACATCTGGGATATATAGGCTGCATTAGTGCAGCTCAAAAGCCTGGGATGAAGGCCTCCTTAATTCTTAATAATTCTTAATAATTAAGAGAGATGTGGCCCCTTTATAAGATAATTTGGAGGGAGGACACATGATGGCTAGTTAGCATTGCTGCTGTGTCATACTGAGGAGCCACCTTTAGATCAGCCTTTTAAGAGGTCCATACTCCTCGCTGTGACTACATGACTCTGAGTGTGTTACCTGCACACCTTTGTCTTGTGTCAAAGTTGCTCATGACTAAAGCTCAGCGTTGGGCCGTCCATCAAACGCGTCTGCACTTCCCCTGTCTGTAAGATGTGGGTAGAAACGGTAGCTTTTTGTGAGGACTAAATGAGGCAATGCGTATAAAATGCTAAAAGTGATGGAAGTAATAATGGTCATTTGCCATGAACTACGTTGTGGGCAAACTCCAAAGGCTGTTATTTTTAGCTGACTAATAGAGCTTTATTAACTGCTATTAAAATTATTGTTTAAATGTGCACTGACAATTAGGGCATAAGAGAATTTTTATATAAATATATATCAATAAAACTAAGGCAAAATGCAATGCTATATTTTCCCGTGTGCTATAACATAGAAGTGCTTTGAAAGACTCTATAGGAGGCTAGAGAGATTCTCAGGGGTTACAGTGCTTGCTGCTCTCATACAGGACTAAAGTTTGGTTTCCACACCTGGTGGCTTATAAATACCTGCAGTTCTAGCTTCAGGGGACCCGGTTCCCTTTTCTAGACTTTGTAGTTGTCTATTCTCACATGGCACACCCACAAGCAGATATACACACATACATATAAATTAAAAAAAATTAGAAGAATAAAAAAGTATCCATGAGAGGCAATGCATTTCTTTATCTGAAATAGAAACATCTACGAGTATAGTTCCCCATATTGGGGTGTTGTATACTTTTTGTTTCATTATTCATATCTGTGAAATGGTGATCAAGCCTCCAGCAGTATCTTGTGTTTCCATGGGTGTAATGAAAATGAATTGTTCTGTGCATTGCCCCCAACTGTTTTAAATAAATACCTTATAAAACCTAAAATAAATCACTGTTACAGGGGGCCTTTAATATGATATTTAAATTTTAAATAACAGCAATGTTTTCTGGCATCACCATTTGATACTCAGATGCTGCACATTTGTATTAGTAGAGTTTCACTCATCACGCATCCTACCTGGTACACCTTTTCTCTCTTGTCTGCAACAAAAACCATTTCTCAACCTTTATCAGTTTTATCTCTTTAATTAGCTTCTTTGAGGAAACAGTTTCATTTCACACGTTAATTCGAAAGTGAATTATGTTTTTAGAACCATATGTCCTAGAGGTTTTAGTTTTTCAGAGCTCTGGGTTGTTTCTAAGTTGAGGGCCTCAGAGTCATGAGGAATCAGATGCAGATCCTTGTGGGCCTGAGAAGAGCTTGAAAGCTGGGAAATGGAAGTGTTAAGAGAACAGAGTTTGGAGGATGCTGGGCCCGCCCCTTCCCACATACGGATGATAGATAGATGGTAGATGCACATGATTTGCCAGATGGATGACGGATTGATAGATGGAAGACAGATGATTTTGTGTATGGCTAGATGATTAGATAGTCAGTAGATTATTAGATAGATGATCAATCCATGTACAGACCAGATGAATAGACAATTGCATGGATGGATGGATGAACAGATCATTAGATAGATGATAGATAGATAGATAGATAGATAGATAGATAGATAGATAGATAGATGGGCAGACAGGCAGATAGATAGGCAAATAGGTGATGGCTGCATGATTGGATACAAGGTTAGATGATGGATAGTTCTACATGGATGGATGATTGAAACCCCTAATTGGTGGACAGTTGTTTCCCACTACTCATTATTTCATGATCTCTCTCTCTCTCTCTCTCTCTCTCTCTCTCTCTCTCTCTCTCTCTCTCTCTCTCT